>NC_061076.1:5683935-5780838 GCF_021917145.1 Hypomesus transpacificus
GGGGGGGGGGGGGGTTGGAGAGGTGGGACTTGAGCATGAGAGAAAGTGATGGAGTGAAAGGGAGAGATTGATTGTATTTATTCATTGGAGTTTTGTTTTTATGCATCCAGGCCGTCAGTGAGAGGTGTCTTGTGGCAGGGCTACAATCATATGCTCCACAGATTCAATCACCACACCAATCTGACTAGACAGACAGCAGTCGGATAACTCTGTTTGTCATTAATCATCTATTACTGGCTCAGGTGCACGCGGAAACCAGGTCACCCTCCTCTGTTGTGTAACGGTCTCCTACCCTCTTCCCCCCCCCAACCCTTCAGTCTCTGACACTGCCAACCCTTACCAAGACATGACCTGCGGCCAGGGCTACCGTGCTCGCTGACGTCTGTTTGTTTACCTGGCCCGTCACGACCCCCTGGTACGCCGCTCGACAACAAAGAAGTCTGGTTTCCATGGCAACCATGGTCGCTGCTGGTTCGAAGCTCCAGTTAGTCATTAGTTTGGCCTCCCTCAGCTGCTAATTGAGCTCCAAAGTTGGCAGTTGGCATCCACTGAACCGATGAAAAGATCCATTCTTTGTTTTCCTGTGAAAACAGTCCTCTGATAAGGCTCAGACTTTCAGTTTGCTTTTTTTGGTAGCTTTGTGGCTTTAGTTCAGAGCCTTCACTTATCTCAAAAGGAACTCTGAATAGCTGTGAAACGCCAACGTCGTTTTGTTTCCTCAATCTACGACTCGGTAGCTCGGCTCGAAATCTCACCAAATCAACACACACATTACGCAATTAACAGTTCCCCCATCTACCTCAATTAGTCCATTCAATTAAGCCTTCAGTGAGCTGTGCACAGAGCCCAGTCCTTCAGCAGCTTGTGGAGGGCCCGTCCTTAACCTCACTGGCAGATCTCAGTGAGTCACACAGTGACTCAGCAATCAGAAATGCCCAGGGTGCAGCAGCACTGATTGAGCCGGCTGTGTGAATGTGCAAACACAGTCAACAGTATCCCATGCCACCTCAGTGTGTACCGCCGAACATTATTCATCTGGGTGAATCCTCGATTCGGATTGGCTGCAGGGGTGTCCATTAGTTCCAGCAAAACTGTCTGTTCACCGTTCTAAATGATTGCGCAGGCTACATAGTAGTACTAGGCTATGGCCGATACTTTAAGCGGGATAATGCCCTTTCGAGGTGTATATCATCACCTGATAATGGACTCCGCTGTGTGTCGGACGGTTCGCGCCTCCGCATCGTCCATTATCAGGGGATAATGTACACCTCGTCGGGCATTATCAGGTTTTCTGCCACACTAGGTGGCTATAGAATTGGGACGTTTTAACTATCTGGGCATGTAGGCTGTGCAGATATGCATGGCTACCATTCCCCTGAGGGATCACCGCTGTATGAAGATATGCAATGAACTGTGGGACTGGATTGGTGGCCATAGCCTCTTCACCACTGGTGTAACAGATGGCCATGGTAATGTAGTGCTCCTCCACAGGTACATTAACCTTAGCCAATGAGCCATGAGTGCGAGGTCTCTGTTCAATGGCACATAGCTTTCTGATCTCTTCCCTCTTACTCCCCCCCCCCCCCCCCCCCAGCACCCCCCCCCCCCCCCCCAATCTCTCCCCCTCTGTAATTACAGCCCAGATCTCTCCACAGTAATTAGGGACCATTTCAACAAAGCGGTAGAACATCTCTCTCTTCTTTTCTTCCTTGGTCCCTCTCTTTCTTCTCCACCCACGCATAAAATAAAATTGCGCCCTCCCTCCTACCCCTTCTGTTTCACACGTTGGTTGGTTGAAGTGCACACACACACACAGATGGCATGTCAGAGCTGGGGTGCCGTGTTGCATTGAGTTCTAACCAACCATGTTGGTAGTATTATCCCTGTGCGCTATGGTACATTCAGTAACAGCGGTTGGGATGAATATTCATTCAAGAACGCGGACCCAACGACCTGTTGAGACTCTTCGAAAGGACGTCGCGACGACCTTTGGTCGACGCTGCGGTACGTCGTGTTAACAGCGCATGCATTTCAGCGCCGGCTCGGAGAAGGAGCACTGCTGAGTAGAAGAAGAGAGGATGTCTAGAAGCCATCCGCCCCCGACGAGGGAGAGGAGGTGGGTGTGAGGAACACAGTCCTTCCCGCTTCTCTCATATCAAAACCTCGGCTGAGACACCCGCATAGGGGAATCAGCAGTCCCATAGGCAACGAATGCCACGGTGTCCTCCGCAAATGCAATCTTTCGAGGCCCAAGGCACTGTATATGGTGAAGAAGACTTCGTTTCAGAAACAAGTGCGAGGAGTCGTAGTCATTTCAAACTAATATGCACCATGACACCATGCAATCATGATAAATGGCGATCAAGGCTGACAATTTGTTATTGTGTTATATCTTGTGATTCAGTTGCAGGCTTTTGGCTGAATGGTGTATCGACGCTGGTATAACATCAGGGATGAATCAAGGGGGGGGGGGGGAGTATTTTAGTGACTTTAGTGAGAGACTAATCTTTACACGCACAATCCTTCTACAAGCCTTTACTCTTGAACATTCACCAATAACATAAAAGGTGTCGCAAGCGCACAAGCACACCCTCTTTCCAGTATCGTTCCCTCAACCATCATCCCCTGCCTCTCCTTCCAATGATACAGTACGACAGAAACACTTAATGGCATGTTGTTGCTAGGAGACCACCTGTTCAAAACTCCCACATTTGGGAAGTGAGTGTCCTCTTCCCCGGCTAAACTGATTCATCGACTGTGTGGGACCGCCGACAACATCTGACTAAAATGTTTTGGCTGAGGAGAAGAGGGGTGCAATGCCACATTGAGGAAAAACGACAGGATCCCTAAGTATCGCTGATGTAGGATATGCTAAAGTGATACAAAGCACTAGAGGGTACTGACAGATGGAGGGGACACAGATCCTGATCCTGTTAATGACTGGAGTAGAAGATCATTCATGGCTCCGCCATACCTAGCATTAAAGAATACGATAATAGCTACTGTTCTCTTGGCGGTGTTGAGTTGGGGAGGGATGCAGTAAGAGGTGGCTTTCTAACCTGGGGGCCGGTAGTTACAGGGCACACCTTCCTCTCACCTGCATGCCAGGGTGTGTTCAAGCATGCAGCCACTTAGGAAGGAAACGACTCGACGGCTTCTGTTTGTTTCACAATCCATGGAGACGGCTTAGGCTGGCACAAAGTGCTGGTGGAAAAGTCATATCATCAGCCTCACCCCGAACCACTCTCCTGCCTTCTTCTCCAGGGGGGGAGAGGACGACACTTCCCCCCCCCCCACTCCTCCCCCTCCTCCACCTCCTCCTCCCCCAACCAGAGTTGTGCTGGTTAAAACTTCCCCAGTTAAGAGGCTTGACATGAGGCCACTCCCATCCAAAGAACCATGAGGCAAGGCCACTGATGTCATCCCCGACTGGTCCTGTGAGACAGCCAGCTGGTGAAGATTGCACCAGCTCCCCCACTAACCCTTACACACACACACACACAGGGGTCAGTTGAGAGTTTCCCCATTTGTTTGGCAGGGGAGTCAATGAGCAATGACTGCACCCTTCACTTGATATCCAATCAACTGTTATCATTCAACACTGATGAGAGGGCAACATGAGTCACTGATGAATGCGAGGCTCACAATGCTCCCTGTGAAAGCACACAGTAGACATCCAAAACAAGACAAGGTGTGTCCACTACTTAACCACTGATTGACGGAAACAATCAGAAGCCAATGTCAAACCCTATTCACACCCCGAGTGTACTAACCCTACCCTACACACACACCCTCACACAGTTTCACGTGAGTCACAGCAGTGCGGTTGGCATCCATTCCTCCCCGGCAATCACCCAGCATCTGTGAGAACAGCCCACTGTCTCCACAGAGTGTGCAGGACCCGTCTGTCTCGCTGTTCTATTCCTCTGGCGCTCACGCGCCCGCGCGCAGCACACACACACACAAACAGGTGCTTCTTTAAGACCGGGGGATCCAAGACTTGGAATCGACCCGTCGTTCCGCCGAAAACTGCCTGAACAACTCGGGTTCCGGGAGGGAGGGGGGGGGGGAGGGGGGGGGGGGGGCGGGGGGGGGGGGGGCGGGGGGGGGGGGGGCGGGGGGGGGGAGTCAAACCCAGCAGCTCTGCCTTCTTTGGTGCTGCCTGTTGCCTGTCAGTCAGATCGGCCTTGAAGGCATGACAGCGGACGTTTCTCTCCACTTCACCAAGCCCTGCCGGGTCTGTCTGAGGGTTTGACAGGCTCTGCTGCCCCAGAGACAGGCCTGGGGGTCGGGGGTCACAGTCGGCTGATCTCATTCAGAATGGAACAGGCCAAAGTGGTGATGAGCAGGCACTCTCTCACACACCTAAGCCCTATTGCGCCTCATCACTCATTGGGGTTAGGGATTGTGTGTGGTTGCTTTAATAGGTAAACACACAGAGATCTCTCCCTGCCTCCGTCTCTGGCCTGGTTTCTGGTCACTGACTGTTCCCCAAAGAAAAACCAAGACCTCAGCTTCCCAATTTCTATTCTTGGAGTCTCTACTTCTGAGACAGTCAGAGTTCAGTACACGCAAATGGGTAACCATGATGATAGTAGGGCTTTATGAATATTGCCTACCAGTGGAAACTGTGATGTAATAGGAAGTTGGAGTATCCTGATCCGAGTGTGCAGGTGTTCGGGTGATTGTCTTGGTACCCTCATAACATGAAGGTTTGTTTAACATTCTTTTAACATCCACAGCAGTTTTCCACCTCGTCTCTCTCAAAGCTCCACTCCCATGAACAGTTAAACTTCAAAAGTCAAAGACAGGCAGAGGGTGGTGCCAATGTCTATCAAATGTGAGCAGGTATGGAAAAACAAACAACAGATTTGCTCAGGCATTCCCACAGTATCGACATCTACGGCCTCAGGTATTTTTCTCACACTGAAACTAGCATGGTACAGAGAGTGAAAGGCTCCCATTGTCCTTTTAAATGAAATGTCAACCTTCAGATGCCCTACATACTGTAACTAGCTATTAATATAGGACTGCCTCTATTGTTAACAGAATATGAGGGCTTGCAAAATAAGAGACTGGAGTATCAGAACATTAGGGTTCAGGTTCAATTGTTGAACAGGTTTTGATGGTGACATAGCTTAGGGCAAATGTTTGCACTACCTGTTGCGAAACAGCCACAACCCTTCCCACCCTCCTCCAGCCCACAAGCCATTGACCTGCAGGAATGTATGACTGTTGCAGGTAAAAAGGCAAGTTACATTAAAATATAAAATTGTTGACTGTCAACTGGTGGTTAATGGGGAAGAGAGAGAGAGAGAGAGAGAGAGAGAGAGAGAGAGAGAGAGAGAGAGAGAGAGAGAGAGAGAGAGAGAGAGAGAGAGAAAGGTGTATATATTTTAGAAATGTGTAGGCCGTTTGCTCATCGGAGCAGTTACCGAGTGTTCTTGCGCTAACAAGACAGCATTGCCTTCATTGGGCTAGCCTATATTATGTTACAGTCAGTCTGCAACTTGAGAACTCGGTGATAAAATCAAGTAAATACATAAAACTCATAACCACAGTATTTCGAACACAACGGAAAGTCATATACATCAAATAAAGCCATCAATAGGCGCATATTGATTGCAGCAATTCAGGCTAATGAAATCGCCTGCTGCGCCTCCCCAGGGACTCTTCTCAATCCGCTCAAGAGGCGCATAAACCGAAGAAGCAAAATACTTATATATGCCTATTAAGAATGTTAAAATGTAATCGGAACCGTAGGTTGCAAAACTTTTAACAATTGTTGAATAACTTAATAGCCTACCTTGTAAACATTCTCCGTTATGCGGTGAACCTCGTCGGTGCGAGACATCATTCAATCTTTGGTCAAGAAGACCATAAACAATATTGTCCTTCAGAAAAAAAATATATCCACGTAAAATAGACCAAATGTTTTAAGAAAAAGCTGAGCGATGTAAAGCGATTGGGTGTTTGTCTATGAAAGAAATTGAATCGACAGCTGTGTTCTTCGTTGCACCCACTCAAACTAAACGCAAGTCGGGTGTTCGCTCGCTGCCTTGTCACATCACGCTGTAATAGCCTATATCCGAGCACCGCCTCGATTTCTATAAGACACCGCCTCTCATCCACCTATCTCATCGCTTCATTAACCGAATAATCTGATTGCCTATATAATTGCCTTTGGAAATCATTCAAAAACCTTTCCCATGAACAAAAGGGAATATTTAAATGGATTTGTTGGAACAAGATTTGAAAATGCAAAGCTAGTAGTAGTTCAAACAAAACATGTAGAATGTCTTTAGCGTCAAGCTCAAAAGAAATGTAGACGGTGTTGCACACGTTATGATGTTGATGCTTGTCAACCCTTAAAGGTGCGCCAGATGGGATGAAAAGATGGTGATTGTTTTAATGTTAATGTAGGTTGGTCCAAAACCACCTCCCTAACACACAACCATCCAGCGAGAAAGAGTTGGTTTGAGTTGATCTCCACATTTCTCTGACATGTGGTGCAACCTGCAGCCCGGAAGCCCCATGTTTGGTCTGCAGGAGGTGGAACCTAGCCTAGTTTGCACCCAGATTAACCTCTGGGAGATTGGATCTCCAATTCGTAAATTTTCTAGCACTAATAGGGTGCGGGGACCTCATCAAACACTAATCACATCACTCATTTGACTATAAGTATAGTTGTTTATAAAATTACAAATACATGATGTAAGCTAATCAATTAGAAATGCAGTCCGTAAATCGTTCTGGTTTTCAATGGTACCGTTGCGTTAATTTTGTCAGTTATATTTGGTGTGAGCTCAATACACAGTGTAATTTAGTGTAATTTTACATCTAGGTAAAATGTCTTCCACATCTGTATGATTAGAGGGACATTAACCCCTCCTGGTCATCTAGGGTCACCACAATCAAGACACCTTTATTTATTTTGCAAACCGTTTAAAGAGCACATAGACTGGCGCATGGCGCCATCTTTCGGTCACGGAGCTTCACACGATAAAGTTGTAAAATTCCACCGCTTAAAATACTATACAATGTAATGAACAAAGATGCAAAAATCGAATGCTCTAAATACACTGGGTCATAATAGTAATACTTAGTAACCCTTAATTAATACTTAATATAAGATACATATTTACTGGGAATGATTCAACTAAATACAATCAACAACCCAAATACAAAACTGTTAGCCACACTTGACTTTAATATGTAAAATGACTTTCTAAAAAGTACACTTCCACCGTTTCGTTTTGTCCTAATGAGTACAGTAACTAGTCGGACTTGAATGGCAAATCCAGGTTAAGAACAGAGAAAACTGAATCGTTTTCCCTTTACATTTTTGTTCCTTATTTAAAAAAAAAGTTGACTAGAGAGGGAAGCAGTAGACAAAAGGCATCTACAGTATACTCTGTTTCCAATCTACTGAGATGTAGTGAGTGCAGTGATGTTAACTGTCCTCGGCCTCTCTTCTACCCCATCAGGATGAGCCAAGGTAACGGAAGCCCAGCAGAGCAGCATTTGCCAGCAGTCCTTTCTCCATGGAGACTGAGAGCACGATCCATCTCCCTTCAGCTGTGGTGTCTCTAGGCAGCCAACATCTCTCTGCCCTGCTTGCTTTTTGCAGTCTTCCTCTCTGGGGGAAAGAAAAACAACATAGCAAGCCAAGTCAGGTCCATAGTGACCCATTAGATGTGACCAGCAACGCTACAGCTCACTCTGTCGGAGGGACGGTCCACAAAAATGTCAATGCCGGCGCATATGTGGTCGAAGCTATCGCGAGATTGAGCTTGTTGTCCTACTTTACTGGGGATTTCAACCAACCGGTGTGTGAGAGGACGTGTGACTGTACCTGGTTCTGCTGTTTCTGTCACCTCTGGTAGTGGCTCAGTGGGGACCTCTGGCAAAGCTACGTCTTCTCCCTGTGTCAGTGGAGGTTCGCACAGGTCAACGGATCCGACACCACCACAAATCTCCACTTCCATGTCTCTATGAGCCTTGATATCTGTCTAAACTGATATGAAATGACAGAAATACTGTGAGACAGACCTGAGTAATAGCCTCCAGCTCAGCTAGTACAGCATCTTCATCCTCTTGTGACAGGGACCCTGTCAGCATCTCGTCTATTTGCTGTTGGAACAACCAGAGGGAGGAGAGTGTCACAAAGGGAGAGACTGTCATAGCGACAACAAAAGAGAGAGAGAGAGGCCAATAGAAAGGCTCACCTTCTGGTACTCAATCGCTTCCTGGGTCTCATCCATGATCCTCTCTACATCCTCTATAGACATGACCTGAGGGAACGGATGAAAACAAGGGTAAACCAATGTCTAAATGGAGTCAAATGCGATCCAGCAGAGAGAAAAAGAAAAAAAAATGCAGGGTTTTTCTTTCAATCCTAAAAAGTATTTTTGCAATGGGTTTTGAGATGAAAGAAAACTCGAATTTTCTGAGCAGGATGTGACCTTGTATCCAAGGATAGGCTGCAGTGGCACTGCTGTAGTCAAGGATTTGCCTCTTAATCCTTTAATCCCTAAACAATGTGTACGGCTTTGCCAACATAAAACAAGATTTCTGGGGCACACAACGTTTTAATCAGGGAGCATGTGAAATAAATGAGGTAGTTTGACTTTTGCAAGTGTGATGTGTTACGCTAACATGGCCACAGATAGTGGTTTCTCTGTAAATTACTGGTTAATCATGTTGGCTCAGGCTATTAAAATGAGGTGAGTTAGATCAAAACAGCAACTCAAAGACCCAAACAAAACAATACTCTACCTCATGCATACTCTTCAGGCAGTCATTGCCAACCTTGAGGCCCTCGATCACCTTCATTTCAATCTGAATAAACTCAATATCTTGAACCTGTGGAAGTATGTGGGATTAGTATTTAGATACGTGTGCGTATCTAAACGGGTTAAGCTCACATATTTTCACTACTGTACTTGCATTTTTAAATAAAATTGCCACATATGCTAGTCAATATTTGACAGTCAATACATCACCATTCGTTCCAGGTTTGAAATCTGGTTTTCGGTTTTGTCTAGTAGCTGGTCCTGGTAGCGTTTCTTCTTGAGAAGAAGCAAGGCCTTCCTGCGGAGTGACAACAATGTCACAATTCTGAGATATGACAATTCACCTATCTATGACTGTGACACCTAGGACAAGTCATTTACAAGGTATGGCTTTGACAGCCTTGTCACTACAATCCAGGCAACGTTTGTGAAGGACAGAAAAAGTCAGAAAAGTATAGATAGGAAAACAATATTCAGCCCTACTCTTTTTTGCCATCTTTCAGCAGCTGCTTGGCCAGAAACCTCTCTTTGTCCAGCTGTAAGTTGATTCTCTTCTGGTACTGCTTAAGTTTATCTCTCTGTTGTTTCAGTTGCTGCAGTGCATAAACACAAACAATGCACGATTGTCAACATTACAGATTAAAGAGAAACAGTTTACTCAAAACAAAAGCACCAATTCAAAATGTAGCCGACCTAGTACGGAAACATGTATTGTTCTGATGTTCTAAACAAGCTTACAACTAGTTCAACTAGCTTGCACAACAGGTTCAAGCAACTAGACTAATGCTTACTTTGCTAGTTTAATGGCTGTCACATTTCAAAACAATGTGTCTGCCTCAAAGTCCATAGAGAAATACTGCTCAGCTATTGAATGAATGAGTGAATTGCCTGACGACGTTAATCCAGGTCCGAGTTAGGGTTAGCTAGCTAGCAAGTTGGATCAACGCTAGCTTGTTCGCCGGAGCACTAGAGCTACAGTAGTGGATTTCAGCTAAGCTATTTAAGTTATTTTATATTATGTCCTAATACTATGTTAATAAATAACCAAAACGTTGTAGAAACACTTAGCTAGCCGGTGTATACACAGCTAACATAAGTAAATGCTAGTTACTGTACCAACAGTTGGCTATCTAGCTAGGTAGCTAACTACTGTATCTTGATAACTCACCAGAATAGCTTTGTCTTGATCCGTAACTCGAGAAGGTCGACTCTTTCTCCCGAAAACGTTTCCCATTATTTAGCCACATCCCCGCCACAATCCTATTGTTTAATACTCAAGCTACGTTATGAATAACATGTTAATTTCATAATGTTTTGCACGTTAAAATGGCTAACTCAAAATAGCTAGACAGAAGCTGTACAGTAAACACACCTTTTCCGTATTTGCTACGGCATACAGGTCAGGCCAATCTACATTGTCATTTCTGTTTTTTTTTATTTTAGAATGAGCGTGTGGACTGTATCCAACATGAAAATAGCAATTATGAACTATTTCAGCTGAAGAAGCCTTAAATAAAACCACATAATACGGTGACAATGTTACAATGAATAGCCTGTAATAGTATAGCTCTAGTAATGTGGAAAAGAAAGACTATACACGTTTGAGTTTTCATTCATTTTATGCACACAACACTTTGTTCTATTACTTCATCAAATGTACATTTAAGCAGTTGCCAATTTCAGGAAGAAAGAGTGTCACCAAGAATACAGACTGTACAACACCTCAGCTGTTGGGTGCCTTTGATTTTATCTGCTAATGTGCCACATTCTACCTGCTCAGTGGTCTGTGATAAGATAAATACTTTAATCAGTTAGCATACAGTATATTTGTATGCATATCCAGTTATTGAACATGGCATGGAATGGTAACAGTTGAAAAAATTATCTAAACATTTTAAATATGTTCCCTCCTTATATTTTCCAACGTCGATCTGAATCCATGCCAATACTTCACCATCTTTTCTTTTTTGAGTGTGTCCATTTCATCCAGCTAAAGGTTAACATGCCAATGCACAGCATTACTGTGTTGAATATTCCATTACTCAACCTTCACAAAGTGAGGCACATTGACTGGGATCAGTCAGAGAAACAGGTGCACAATGTCATCACAGTTCAACAGCTAATTACAGAAGAAACCTGCATGCTTGCTTTTAAAACATATACAAATCACTAATTAATCACAAGTCATTCTTAACACCCCAAGCCTCCATACTTGTTCATAGTATTTGATGTCAATGAATAAATGTATCTGAACGAAATGGAGTCTATTGTCTGTTTTATCCGTTGTGTCACAAAGGAAAAAAGGAAGGCCTCTACATTTAAGAGCTCTGTCTTCTCTGAGTTGGCAAGATAACATTGTTTCACTGTGAGCATGCACTGAGAACAACATCATACTTCTGTTCTCAGTGAGTTTCCTTACCTTCAAATATTCTCGCATCCACAGGAGGTGAAATTACTAGCATCATTCTTTTGGTTCATTATCCTTTCACAGTCTCTTCATCTGCCTCTAACACATGCCCTCTTTTTTTATTTATTTTTTACATGCAATGGCAGCAACTGTCTAGGGAATCAACAGCCTTAGGAGTTGTGAGGTAAGATTGACACCTCACATCCAGGATGACGGTACATGACAGGCTTGTGGGAGCCCTGTGAGTAAGGAGCACTGTTGACAGCCCGAGGTGACAAGTCCCAGCTCCAGCTCTGAAGTCTCAGATCAGACCACAGCCTCCTCTGCAGTGAGTCCCAGACAGACCCTCGCTGAGTGGTGATCCGCATGCACAGATCTACACCTGGAAGTCAGTCCCAAAGTGTCGGATCTGGGCATCAGTCATAGATAGGTAGGTGGTCCTCATACTGGGTGAATACTGCGGTAAACACAACAAACACAAACAGGAATGTCAAGCAAACACAGGAAATAACAAGCCCGAGTCAATCTGAAGCTTTGAAGCTGAAGCTAATCAAACAGACAGAGACATACAGTTTGTATCAGGTTATTTTTTTTCAGGGTATAGTGCTCTGTGGTGTAGTTGGGGTTATGGTGAGTTAGTGTTAGTTGATACTTAGTGTTAATGGAACAAAAGGCATGGGGGTGCTGGCTGGTGAGGAGCAGGCAGAGGTGGGCGGGAGTGCTGGTGGTTGGTGATTGGTTCAGGGGAGGGGGGAGGGGCATTAAAAGTTCCACTCACAGAAAACCCCCTCTGAGGACACAACAGCGCCCGGGAGGTGTCAGAGGTGATTCAGCTGAGGTACAAAGCTTTTTGAGGATCTCATTAGGTTATATGACCAAACACACTGATAGGAGTGAGTCTTACAATTACAGGTTAACAAGAGCAGAGTGTGTTAACTCTAGGCTGGAAAAGGAATGAGTGAGAAAAGGCAAGGACAGGTTTTATGTGAACAACTGAAAACTTACTGTTTCTAAATGTCTGTGAGTAAAAGAAAGACAAAATGAAGTTAGTTGCAACATATAGGTTAATATTCAGAAGTTAGATACCCTGATTGGTACAGCCCTGTTAAACGTATATATAAATGGCACATTGTAAGATTGTTTAAAAGCAATCCTTTGCCATGGTGTCTGTACAATACATTAGAAAAATAAGTTATTCTACAATATATACAATTGTATTTGAGACTTACAATACATTCAGTTATAATTCAATGGCTGTAAATAAACGGGTCCCAAACACAAAATTACATAAAATCAAAGAAACCTTTAGCATCCCTTTTGTCTGATGACAGCCATGTTAGCATGTTGGATAATCTTTTAAAACCCACAACCTTTATCGATGTACATAAGCGCAGCTAGTTCTGGCAGGGCAATCGGGCAGCGCGCGTCAGTCAGTGATCGGGGACATGAGGTGTCTTACTCCACCTTCCTTACTCCTCCCACTACCACACCCATGTAGCAGCGCATATCCATTGGGCACGTCCGATAAGGCGTCTTTAAAAGACGCGCGGATATGCACACACTCACCCCGGTCGTTGTATGATCAGTGCTGCTGCCACCCTCCACCGTCCCCTTCTCCCCCATGCTGTCTGTGTATCTATCCGACAGGGGGATTATATCTCTATTGCTCCCTGCCTCATATGTCATGTATGTATGTGTTGCATCGAGGAGGCAGGGAGTGCTTCCCTTAGATCATCCACTCTGCCAAAGTAAATCTACATGTCCATGTCATGTAACAATAAATGCTCAAATCTAATACGTGATTGTCTTGACTGAACTGCTGTTTGTGATGGAGGAGTTCATTGTCATTCTCTCCATCACATTGTTTATCCAGTTTTGATCTTTCCCATTCCCTGTCCTAATGAGAGGCCTTTTGTCAGTAGCACTGTACCTCTAATCAGGCAGATATTGCAAATACATGTGTTAATAGGCTTAATTCATGACTTAATTGACTTGCCTGGTAAAATAAAGGTAAACCCGATTAAAAAAGCAACATAATTTAATAATCAGGGCCTGCCATTGATGGTTTGATCATAACAACACTCAGATATTCTGTTCTCCCCTTTGAATGTGAGGGATCACAGTGGTAAGTAGCTCCAGCTGCGGAGACTGCACTCGCGAGCAGAGTTAAGTGCTTTGTCTGTGATGAGTCTGTTTGCTTTACACAACAAATCAAGGGCTCCTTCTTGCCAAATAGTACTGTGTTGTACATCAACTGGCACTGAGCAGGCATTAAAGGCAGAGAGTATGTATTTGGCACTACTGGGTGGGGGGTGGGGAGTGTGTGGGTGTGTGTGGGGGGGAGGGGGCCTGCTTTCCACTATGACCATTAGCAGGGCATAGATCAAGCCCTGTCTGGAATAGCTGGGACTATGATGATCCTATGTAGGTAGGGTGACGTGGCTTGACCTAGGTCTGAACCAGGTCAGCGGGTGACTGATCCTCCATACCAGCCGTCTTGGCGACGGATTAAAAAGGCTCATCTTTAATGCTGCTTCAGCTTTGGGGCCAGAATGCTGATGGACTATCACGGATCCCATTAAAACAAGAGATTCCAGAGAAATTAGAGCAGACAGCTCACGTTTTTTTCCAGAGGGCTCCGCTACTTCAACTTGTTCATTTGCCAGGAGGTCAAAGGGTGTAAACATAAAGTCCAAACATCAACGTATTAATCTCAACTCTGTAATAATGACAGCTTAGGGTAAAAGGGACATATGGACATAAAAACAAATAGTATGAAGACAAGAGAACCTGCGTATACGCCACTTCAGTCTAGGGCCAGCAGAGAGCAGTATATCACTGACAGTGCAATCAAGGTTTCACTGTCGGGTTATACAGTAGTAGGATGTGCTATGACTGGCAACAAAACAATAGCTGGTGGTGGTGCTAGTGTACTGTGTTACAGGTGTCAGGCTATCACACTAGTGACCTGGCCTCCAGGGGCCAACCCACCGAGGGGGGCGGGGATCCTCTCCCGATCAGAGGCACGTTCTCATAGCGAGGGTTCCCCCCGTACAGCATGGATTGGTTCCTAGGAACAAGAAGGAGAGATCACACAATAGTTACAGAATACAGCAAACCTCGGGGCAACAGAGACACGCGCCGGGACGTGGCGTGGACAAGAGGCCCGTGCTGAGAGCCTGAGACCTACATGTACTCGGTGGAGGGGATGGTGGAGGTGGCCTGAGGGGGCGGGTGCAGGCTGGTCTGGCTGCCCAGGCTACTGCTGTAGCTGCAGAAGCTGTGGATGTGGGCCCGGCTGGGGTTGTAGGGCATGCGGCGAGCCTGGGGGTTGAACGGATCCTCCTCGTCTATGTCATCATAGTCCCTGTCCCTGGAGAGGGGGGCACACGCACGCACACGCAAACACACAATCAGTGGACTGCCAGAGGAGTGCACCTGAGGATTGATTCGTGGGTGTTGGTGGGATGCCCACCTGCTCGTGATGAGAGTCCAGGCACGGGGGGTGGCACACAGCATGGCAGAGAAGGCACTGGCCGCCAGCAGGGAGAACAGACAGAGGTATAGGAGCCCTTCCACCCCATCATAGCACACACCCATAAGGGCATCTAGGTAGTCCTGTACACACACACACACACACAATCCCACATGCACCACACACACCATAGGGTGAATCGTGTCAGCGTTACTGCTTCAGTCTCCACCCCCTTTAAGAATACCTCCCGCTCGAGGCTGAACTCACCTTATGTAACCCACGACAGTCCAGCAAGGCTGTCAACTGATGCAAGTTGAACTCGGTGGAGTTCAACAACCGCTGGATCCCCAGGAGGTCTCTCTGGAACAAAGACACAGCACGGGATGAGTAACACGCGGCCACCTCCAGCAGGGGCCTCCTGCGCTTCCGTGTTTGCTTCCTTCTCAGGGCCTCTGGGCTCCAGCACCCAGCTCCTGCCCTTTACCTCTGCCGTGGGGAACACAGCCACAGAGAACTGCAGCAGCCCCTGGACCTGGATCTGCATGGTGGTCAGAGACCTCTGGTAGATGGTCAACGACTGCAATGGAAAAAAACAACAGAAAGGGCATGAAAAAGAGATGCAGTCAGGCAACACGGCGCGGCATTACACGGTGGCATTAGTGTATGGCGCTCTTAATGGGGGGCGCATTTGTTTGAGACAGATTATCTGTAACCCCCAATCACTGATCCTGTGTCTGTCTGCGTCCACCCAAGCATAAACAAAATAACCATTGATGCCCTGAATCAGCAATCAGAGGCCAGATTATTTAATTAACAGGCATTTTATAAATCTTTTAAATTGACACGGCTATGATAGACAAGCAAGTGGGCCTGTATAATCATGGGTCACGCGCAGTTAGCCTTGGTATATGTACTCAATAGATGCTACATAAAGACTTTCCTTTAAACAGAAAAATATTCAGACATGAAATAATAATAATGCATCAATATGAAAGCAGCTCAGTGCTAACTCCCTCGGGCAGCGGATATTCACATACTAGACACAGCCAATTATACCCAACCCATAGATAAAAAAGAGACTTGCTTTGATCAAAGTTTCTTTTGGTTATCGCCTTCCAAGTAATTTAATTAGTGCTGCTGAGTAAAAGGGGCTTTTCAAAGCTGCTAAAATGGGGCTTGATTAAGATCTGCCTCAGAACTAATAAGAAGCAGATTATCTCTGGGCTGAACCACTGAGGAGAGAGCCGAGAGGTAATATAGTTTCAGTACCTGTTGGAATGGGTTGGGGAGACTGGGACTGCAGTACAGATAGTAGTGAGCTACATCTGCAAGGATGAGATAGATGGAAAGATCAGGGAAATTCAAATGTGTTCATTGATCATACACACCATTCATGATGTGCTTTCATAGAGAACAGCACTTGCGTCGCAGAATTCAAGTGGCAGGAGTCGTTTGAGTGTGGCGTAAGGTTAGTTTTGGTGATAACTTACTGTACCTGCACTGAGGAAGTCTTTAGTCTGGTTAGCAATGAACTTGTCTGGAGACACACAGAAGTCGCTGGTGCCCTGAAGAATCAAGAAACAAAAACATTTAGCCAACAGGGGATGCATTTCATTACATCAGACGTTTTTGACACCTGATAACCCTCAGATGGTGTGTGTAACTGTAACTGCCTCAAGGGATTGACCAAATACTGTACCGTTAACCTGACCACCAAATAAAAGACTGATTTCAGTTTCCAATGCCAAGACTATGAGTTGGAGTTTTATGGTGAGGGTCAGGATAAGAGAAGAGTCAAGGTCAGGGCCAGAGAAGGACATCAAAAGGGGGTCAAAGGTCAAAAACAGGGATAAGGGAATGTCCAGACAAACCAGCCCCATTCAACCTCAGGGCCGGATGAGTTTACAACAACAGGCTTCGCAGCTCCTTAACCTGACTAATCAGCTTTGCGGCTCATGGACAATGAGTACAGTATGTTCATACTGGTACATACATAATGCAATACAAAAGTTGTATTCATCAGCAGGCCAGCATGTATGAGCAACTATGCACACACACGTGAGCCTTAATGTGTTCCTCTCGTAGAGGGTGGCAAACACATTCCGTATCTAAGGACCAAAGGGGCTGGGTTACGGCTCATTAAGGAGATGAGATTAGTATAAGGGATGGAAACTCATGGATTGAACGATGGCTTCATTGGCAGAGTCCAAAAACAGCGGATCTTCTTGAATCCGATGCTCATCATCGATTGTAAATGGAGATGGAAACTTTCAATTCCTGCTGTGCTTCTAGCTTTGGGTTTCTCATTCCCCACGTACACTGACAACCCCAACCAGGAACCCCGATCCTCTCAATCAAAAGACTGCAGAGATAATACGCTCATCAAATATGCATGGATTGCTGGAATTTTATTTCACCAGTTAACTCTTTGTAAGGTGGATAGGAGTTCTAATCAGGTGAGCACGCACACATAGACGCACACACACACATGTGGTGTGGGGACTTGGTGTGACACCAGGTTAGAGGTGTTATAACAGGATTATATGTCATCTCCTCGAGAGACAGTGGCGGTGACAGCCCAGACACCTTTGTGGTGCCTCATGAACTAATATTCTTCACTAAGCGACTAAGTGAATCACCAACCATCAACGATTAGCGGCCGTGTCGATCTAAATACCCTCGCTGTGAGATTGCCCTTGTGACAGGGCAGTCTTACAGCCACTAAAGAACAGCAAAACAGCAGAGATGTCTACATTTGTGCAAACACCCCCAAAACCTACCCTCCGAGTGCTATGCCAGAGAACAGCTGTCCAGACTCAAAATCCACTCGCGGATAATCCGCAGGCGCCTTCCAGGGCCTTCTATCTAAGGGGGGAAGCGGAGGGGGAGTCCTGCCCTGTACCTCCTGGAAACCTTGCCTCAACACAATCAACCTCCAACCCACTAGACATGAACTGACAGCACCGTATGCAAGAACGAGTACAACACTGCATGTTCCGGAAAGAGGAAAAAATCAGGCTTCTGATATGGACATGAGGAGGAGAGGAAGGGTATGGAGGGCCAGAGAGGGGAGTAGAAGATGGTGGGGTGTGGTGGGAGGGAGAGATTAGCCAGCTTTTGGTTTTAATTCAGGCAGAGGACAGCTTTGTTTACAACCATGGTGTCAAACCTTCAAGGCTGGGAGCTTGTAATCAGCTTTCCTGGCTGGCTGGCACAAGCCCCCCCCCCCCCCCCCCCCCCCCCCCTCTCTCTCTTACACACAGAAACACAGACATACAGGTACAGGTTAGAGCTTATATCCACACCCAGACATTAACCTAGATAGACAAAGACACGGCAGAGTCTTTTACATGGACCTGTCCTTACAGAGCAGGACTGCTGAGCACTTGAATATGGACAAAAAGCACTGGTCACAGTCAGGCAGGAAGATGGACGGACAGACACTCACCACAGCTGTGGCAGTGCCCATCCCCAGGGATGTCCAGCTCAGCATCAGAGTCAAGAAGCCAGACACCATGATCCTGGATGGAGAGAAATATCAATTGAGAGAGAGACACAGTCGACAGAATAAATAGGGATAAATGACCATTGTCTTAACTCATATGTATCGACTCCTAATCAAAGGTTTACTTCAGCATAGTGACATTTACTCAGATGTCCTGGGGTTTAACATTGACCCGGAGAAAATAGGAAAATCAGAGAGAGAAACAGAGGAATACGGACAGAATAGCTCCCTGGAGGCCAGAATTATGAGCAAGGGGGCTCTAGTTCCCCGTTCGCTCCTCTGATGGTCTAAAAAGCACCAGTGGAGTGGACTGAGAGCACTTAATAAGGAGTTAAGGGAGTCCACACATCCTGGCAGGCTGGTCAATAGGCATTAGTGAAGGCCATCAGAGAACAACCACTCCAGCATGATCTACCCCCACAGACGCCGAGGATGTGCTGACAATGGGAGACAGCGATAGGGAGGGAAAAGGAGGGAGGAACGGTGTGAGGGAAAGAATGTGAACGTGAACGTGACTTCCTTGGACGTGACTTCAGATAAATACTATTCACAGCCTATCTTTATGTTTCTCATCCCAACAGTCGCAGGCAGAGCATGGGGGGGGGGGCTGGGGCTGGGGAGCTAGGTAAGTGGGGAGAAGCACACTCGGCCCTGCCTGTCCCCGTCCGTCCCTCCAGGGGGGATGGATGGATGGATGTCTGCCCAGTGAGAAGGACTAATGGGTGGGCTAAACGTGAAGCCTGGGTGGCTGGAGGAGCCGGCTACACGCCCCCCAGCATGAGGAGAGGGACGTTCAGCCAGGCTCCCGGCACTAGAGAGGGACCCTAGGGAATAGGCCCTGTGGGAAGACACTGACAAATACACACACACACACACTGATTTATAGAAATACACAACACACACACACACACAGAGGGGAGAACCTACGTGACGAGAAGCCAGCGGGACTGCTTGGCCACGCCCAGGCATGTGACCAGGCAGATGACCAGGTCCAGGATCAGCAGCAGCAGGTAGGTCAGCCACCTGAACCGCAGGAGGAGAAACACACAGCCAAACATCTCACCAAAGCACCAAACCAAGCAATGAAGGATGATGTGTGTGCATGTGTGTGTGTGTGTGTGTGTGTGTGTGTGCTGGTCCCATAGTTAGACCCCATCTGCCCCAGGTCACTTCCAGTCTGTTAAATTAATAATTAAACAGGACAAATCCATGGCCATAAATATTTGACGTGCTAAAGCATCGCCCATGTTCCACTGCAAACAATGTGTGACTTTCTGACACAAAAGCACTGTACTGCTGTAGCAATAGCTCACAATACTATAGGCCTCCTGGCATGTATTATGATTACTATGCACTCAAATTTACTGTTAACATAAATATCTACTTTTGACTGTAACCATCTAGTTTCTTGGTTTGTTATTTATGAGAACTAATGCTATGATGTCATCTTACAGTATCAGTGCAGACATCCTACACAATGGGAGCCTCGAATTACCACAATTTATAGAAGCCTGGGGGGGTGGGTGGAAACGAAAGACTGGAATTAGATTAGTCAGAGCAAAGGCAGACAAATGGGATGCGATGAACGCCGAGATGAGGAAGAGGAGGAGGAAGCGAGGAATGAGAAGAGGGGGATTTTCAAGCCTTCTTTCTTGGTCAATACCCCTGGATCGGGTGAAACACAAGCTCTTCATCAATACATTCCACTACCACTGGCAGTTCAGTTCATAGCCAGGGTCTGGCTATGGAAATCCAATCAGTGGTGAGGAAACTGGTGTTGGGTTCCACGTACGGGCAGGTTCTGAGGAACAGACCGGGGTCTGAACTGAAGGTCTACCATGTGGAGCGACGTGGATACACAGCGACTGGGTCAATGATAGAAATGGGTCAGTGTTTTGCCACAGTGGAGGTGATGCAGCGCCGGTTAATGGGTGTGGTCATGGCCAAGGTAAGAGCGGGAGGCTGTGATTAGCAGCTGCAGCTGTGCATGTGATCCTCAGAGGGGAGTTCCCCTGTCTGCTGGACACCGTAAGACCTCCAGGGCAGGGGTCAACAAGGCCAGTGGTGGTGTCAGGAATAGCAGTGTGTGTCTGAGGAATGCATGTATTCACGAGCAGGTTCACATTGAATGTGTTCATACAGAATGGGCGTCACTGCTAATAAGTATCAGCACTCTTTATTTATGGCTCGGTAAGAATAGGTCTTCCAGTCAGTGCTGCAGAGACAGCTGATACTCAACAGCGCGACACCACAAAGTCTTCCAGAGCTGAAGAATGGCTGACAGCCTGTCTGCGTGTGTGAGGGCAGGCGAGTGTATTCACCGGTAGTACTCGATGTGTCCTGTCTGGTCGGCAAGGGCGGTCAGGTCCACCTTGGCCTTGCTTACGTCCGGCAGGTTGGTCAGTTGTCTGACGACGTTGTCGGCCATCTGCTGCATGAAGCGCAGAGCCTGGATGAAGTCCCCTCGCGCCGCGAAGATCTCGCCCAAGCGGTCCAGGTGCTGCTTCAGCCCCGTCTCCATGCTGCCCAGAGAACTGGCCACCTGAACCCAGGGAGGGGGAGGGAGGTCGAGGAGGTGGAAGAGGAGGAGGAGTGAGAGGAGGAGGAAGAGGAGGAGGAGGAGGAGAAAGGGAGGGTTGAGAACGCTTAGGTTGAAAACGCTCAGGTTAGAGATTACCGAGTTAAAAACACAGTGGGGAGATTAGAGTACTAATGCACCCAGAGGGGAGATGCTGAGACAACTGAGTCCATGATCTCGTTAGAGTTAAGAGATGGACAGCACCCAGCAACTCCTGAGTGCTGATAGAGCAAAGAGAGGGGAGAGGAAGATAACCAGAGATAACTAGTCAGACTGTGGACGTCATCTAACATTCAATATCAGTGTGTCTAGTTCACAAAGTAAGGCCTTATTCCCCATGTAACTAAGCATCTTATATTGTTGATATGTTCTATCATTGCTAAGGGGAAGAAAAAAAAGAGGAAATAAAAATGAGACATCTGGAAATTCCAGACCACAGACTAACAACGTAGATCAATGTGACTTGATGTCTCGAGATCTTCTAAAGGTTTCACCTGCACATCAACTCTAGAATAGAAGCACAAGAGAACATGTTTATCCAACAGCCAGAAACAGGTCCTATTGAGTGACTCAGTTGATATATCTGGCAATCTTTTTACTATGCGTCCAATTAGCCATGTGTTCCAAGGGGCTGGGTCATCCACTAGAACCACAAGATCACCACAGATGAGAGATTCCTATTTAGATGGTTCCACACTTGCTTTATGCTTGAGGAAGAGCACCTATCAGCCACTCAGAACTCTTATATCCAACCTATGGGTGATATCATATCTGATTAAAGACCTTCAGGTGGCAGAAGAACAGGACAAATCATGAGCTGTATATCATACTCTTGTAAAAAAGAGTAGAGATTACTCTTGTAATTTATGGTTCTGAGCTGTGGTATGTTATTCAAAAACATATTCAGCTTTTTCCCTATGCCCTGTGTCTACTAATACAAATGGTTGAGAAGCAAGTTCAATAAAGAGTCCGTGGGTTCAATGGCAAACAGAGCTCTGCAGCTTTATCTATTGGTCACTTCCACTTTGTAGGAAGACAGTAATATCACTGGGTCACAAATTAAAGTCGAAACGATGTTTGGAATGTTCTAACTGCCTTTACTTCCTTATTCACCATTAAAGTCTGCGCAGTGGATGAACTGCGTTTCCCCTTCTACAGAACTGACTATTAAAATAGAATCCAAAAATTCCCAGTCTCATGAGCTCCCACCGTTTATGTGCCTCTTCAAATCTATATGCGTAAAGGATTATACATTTATTGTAGGAATGGAACCCATTCTGACCTTGGATCACCATCTAGAGATCTGATTGGGATTGGATTGGAATGGAGCCTCATTTAAACAGTTGTTATACATGCAAAAATGTTGACAGGAAAATGAACAGTTAGTCAATAATCTTATAATGGTCTGTCGTGACATGTTTGTGTGGGAGAGGTGGGGGCTGGATTACTCTACGATTCGAGAGTCATACTGTTGAGGGTACACAGTGTAGTATGAACAATGACCAGTGCTTAACACAATCTCAATATTCATTGTGCGTGTATGAGTTAGAAGATATATGTGTTGTGTTGTGTGTGTCTAATCCATGAGTGTCTCTGAATGGGGCCGTGTCCACAGACACACCACAAAGAGGCTTAATCTCCGTGAATACAGATGAGGAGATAATCCCTGCTTTCTCCTGCTAGCGCGTCCTCCTTCCTCAACACGACCCGCCGGCCCTGTTCACACATCAGTCTGTGACTGGGACAGACCCTCCACGGGGGACCTAGCCCCCAGACCAGGCCCTCACCCCCAGGGCCGACTGATTAGACTGGGGCATCATTACTGGGAGATAGGGGCCTCCTGCAGGCAACGCTTGTTTGAAGCAGATGAACTCCCCATTAACAGAGGGGGGGGGGGGGTCCACGCATCACTTACCAAGCTTACCAATAACAACAACGTTCCAGAGAAAAGTTAAGGGGTTTGGTTGATGACCGCAAGCAGAAAAACAGTGTGATGCCATAGAGTAGAATCGTTATCTCTCTGTGCAGAATCCGGTCTAATGGAGAGCCGTTGGCCCAGCTACAAGGACTGGTAGCTGCTTTGTGTCAGAGTGGACAGCAACGGGACTGTGGGGGGTGCATTCTGCCTTTCTATCAGTGATTGTATCTTACCAGGCTGTCGATCCCACCCAGTGTGTGGTTGGCATTGTAGAGGGAGTAGGTCAGCTGGTACACCCCATCATTGGTTTCACTGTTACCATAGAAACCCACTCCTACGGCGGAGCTGTTGAAGGAAAAGAAAACGAAAAAAACAGGGATTTTGTTTTTAGCAGTACTCGTACTTTCAATCCGCGCTGTTTCGTCGCTTCCAGCATCAAGCTATGTTTACACCCCCCCCAGGAGAGCAGGAGAAAGGAATGCCTCACATCAGCAAAAATGCTGTACAGCTTTGGTTTAGACAAGCCTCCCTTGTCTGAACAGCCCCTCTGGAGCTCACCACCTCTCACGTCAGATCACGGGTCAGACTTTTTCTTCCCCCATGGCTCTCCTGCACTACTATGGGAACCAAGCTAGCTTCATGAGGCTGTGTCAGCCAACCAAACACTGACTGAATCGGTTCTCTTATCCCAGTCTCCTGGTGCCACAGAGGCAGGTGTGGTGAAATGTCCTCTAGTCTCCTCCCTGGGCTCCCTTTATCTCTTCATCCCTCTCTTCTTGCCTGGCCGCCATACGGATTGGCAGACAGCCTGGCTGCAACTAGGGGAGGAGAGGAGAGGTCTCGGAGGTGCGAGGGCGTCTGCCTCGCCTTCAACAACACCTGCCGGATCTGTTCCTGTTAGTCTGCTGAGCTTCACACTGTTTCATAAATCACAGTTCAAAGTTAAATACAGCATCTGTTGCTTTGGGGACCTCGGTACATTCGGGACCTGAAGTACGTCGCTACAGTGAGCTACTGTAGATAACACTCCTCTCTATTTTCGTCTCGTCTCGTCTCGTCTCCTCTCTTGTCTCGTCTCTCGTCTCATCTACTCTCTCTGTCTCTCTCTGTCTCTCTCTCTCTCTCTGTCTCTCTCTCTCTCTCTCTCGTCTCGTCTCCCCCCTCTCTCTCTCTCTCTCTCTCTCTCTCTCTCTCTCTCTCTCTCTCTCTCTCTCTCCCTCTCTCTCTCTCTCTCTCTCTCTCTCTCTCTCTCTCTCTCTCTCTCTGTCTCTCTCTCTCACTCTTTCTCTCTCTCTCTCTCTCTCTCTCTCTCTCTCTCTCTCTCTCTCTCTCTCTCTCTCTCTCTCTCTCTCTCTCCCTCTCTCTCCCTCTATCTCTCTCTCTCTCTGTCTCAGTCTTGCTTTATCTTTTTGTCTCTCCTTCTTTGCCTCTCCCCTCCCTCTCACACACACACGTCTGGCGGCAGTCTCTTGCCCAGGGGTGTGATAGGATTCATTATCATACTTTCCTGTACACCAACAGTGACAGTCTGTCCTCACATGAGTAATGTTGCGATCCCACCATATCTGAGAGTGGTGAGGTCATAGTGTTTGGAGGTCACATGGAGGTTGCAGGTTGCACGGCGTCCTCCGGGGAAGGCTTCAACCATTCTTTCGTACTGGGACAGAGGAGCTGAGCGAGGCAGGCTTACCCAGACCAGCCCTACTCTGGAATATGACCTGTGTTACTGGGACATTAGTGTTGTACTTCATAAGCAAAGGCCCACATTGCGGTTTCCTCCATTCTATGACTCACACGTTGACACCTCATATATGATCGAGCGTCATCACACGGAAGGTCACACTATTACGCTGAATATCAGCACGGATGTAATTCGGTCAGAAAGCCACAGGATGTTCATTTGTTGCAATCGAAAAATAGATAACAATTATTAATGTCATTCAAGCTCATTAGAACACCTGCAAAGAGGAGCGATTCATGTACTGTATACTTCAAAGTCTCAGTGCAATTATACTCTTCATCAACACTCGTGGCATGCCTCTTGTCCAATCAAATGACTGTCGTACAAAAGCGCTCAACTGTGGCCACAAGCTTAATATAGGACATCCTGCAAGCTGCCCAGGCAGACAGATGGACAGGGGAGGCATGCTGGCATAACACTCTCCCAGCCAAAGAGTAGGAGGTGTGAAGGCTAGTATGTCGGATCCACAACCTGTTGGTGTATGTGTGTGTGTGTGTGCGCGTCAGAGAAGGCCCCATCCGGTCTCGGTAACCTCATAACCATGATGAATGTTATCTCCTCCATCCCCCGATCCCCCGAGGCCGGGAGAGACCATGGTGGGTGTCACGTCGAGAGTCTCTGTCAGTGTCTGTGTCGATGGAGAGCTTCCCTGTTCATTTCTGAAACTCCTCCAGACAGCAGGTTTCCTGCTTGTTTCGATGACAACCCTGATAGGACACGCTGCAAGGATGGGGTCTGTCATGAATGGAAAAATGTTTGAGTGCACAGCAATCATGTGCTGGTGCTCGTAGTTGAAATGGCCAGTCTCTTCAATGCCTTGCCTTGGTTTTATTCATTGTGTAAGAACCCGTTTTCTTCAAGAATCTTCTTCCTTTTGCTCCTTTCTCTCCCTTCCCCGGTTCCCTGTTCCCTGCCATTATACGTCCATCCTAAACATCAGACTGGACATTCCAGTTTTGAGGATAACCTCAAGTAGTAGAATCAAATTATTTGAAAGATGAAACTGCCCAGTGACATTATCTAATAAGGACCCTGTGACCAAAAAAGAGAACGGATGAAATACACAATCGCTCTAATTGGATTGGAGTTCTGTTATACAAGATATTAGCTTAGAGTTACAGTCGATGGCCTTGTATAGTGTAGGATAAATCTGCACTGTGTGTACGTGAGAAACCTGAATTGTTCTTGTTGGGGGATGTGAGAGGAAATGCCTCCTGTCATATCCTGTCAATGTCATATCCTCCACTGGTACTGTTAGCTCAAAATCACGTTAACAAGCTTATCACATTTAAGATCAAAAGACGTGCAATTTACTATCAAAAGGGAAGATTCCTTGTGATCTGTGTGGTCCTTTGGCTGAGGGCCTCCCTCATCAGGACCAGCATGGCCTCATGGTACTCAGCATGGCCAGGCCACCAACAAAGCACCTGTGAATCCTTATAGCATCCCTAAACCTGAAGCTGAACCCTGAACAACATTGATATCGACGGGGGCTCATGTGTTTTTTTGTTTCTTATATACAGGACCTGAACCTCCTCTGACGCGTTTCGGTTGATAAAATCCTTTCAGGTCTGCTTTTCGGCTTCCGCTTTTTCCATACTCTGAGTATTTTCCAGCAACAATGGTCACAGCAACCATTGTTGTGACCACAACGACGGGAAACAGAAATGAAACTGTGGAATGACACGGTGAAGGGGTTAACAGGGCTCCCTCGTTAAGCAGCATCACGCCACAGCACTTAACACTGTAACAAGCCTTGTGTAAGGCCCTCGGAATGTTAACAGCTAACTCAATCAGGAGCCAGCACTTAGATGACTGTCACAAGATAAAGCCGAAACTCTCCTCAGATTCAATCAAGCACTTAGAGGAGGGCGCTTTTGTTCTTCCTCACTGGCTTCCTGAGGACTGGAGGAGAGGGGTTCTCTCCTCCCTTGCTCTTGTTGTTTGGCCCCATTGTCTTAATAACCGGAGCATCGCTGACTGCTCGCTCTACGACACTCTAGCAGAAAGAAAGTCTTAGACGTGTCCAGCTAAAATGACATCATAAGTTTGTTGGACTGTTTTCCCACGAAAAGCGTGATTTTGAACCTTTCGTGGTCTCTACCCAATTCATTAACAATGACCTCATAATTTACTGTCTCGAGATGCGTCTTCCAGACGTCCAAATATCTACTAAGACCATCCAGATTCCGGTCTCTTCTCCTGTTAGTTGTAAATGTGCTATTTTAAGGCCCGGGGATTACTTTGGTCTAGCCACCCACACGGACGCACACATGCCCAAAGGACTTGGTCACATGGTAAGGTTTACTAAAGGAGTGTAAGGGGCGAGGAGTGTGCGTAAGCGACATAAGGACAGTGTCTCCATGGAGCATGAGACACAGAGACACATAGAAAGTGTGAAATGTTCCACTGAGTCAGACAGAGGGAGTTCTCCAGTACCATCCCCAAATAAACCCTAGGAAAGCCTGTAATCATCTGTAGTCTGGAATTCAACACAACGTCGTTGTATATACTCATAATATACACACAGGGGCTACACACCAGGGCAACAGACAGGTGGAACAGACAGGTGCACCAGATATGGTCAACAGACATTGACTATAGATAGACAGGGTGCACAGACAGGGGCCACAGACATGATCTACAGACAGGGGTTCCAGGCAATGTCAGGACACAAGAGAGTACTATTTGAAGAGGGGATGGGAGGCGCTCTTACTCACCAGATGATGAGGCCTGTGATGACTGCAGCCCAGGTGACACAGCAGGCGTCGGGCCGCTTGCTGTCCTCCTCCTCCTCCCTGTGGCAGCAGCACAAACAGCTGAGGTAGATGGCCAACAGCAGCAGGCTCAGGCCCAGGCCCAGCACCCCCACACAGGCCAGCAGGATCAGAGACTAAGGCGGACCGCCACCAACAGGGGGAGGGGGTGAAGGGACGGGGGGGGGGGAGGAGGATAGGAACAAGGGAGATAAGACAGGAGGAATAGTGAGAGTACGAAGAGCGATTAGCCAGTGAGTTACGGTGATAGATAAACGCACCACATGATTTACATAACCACAACGAGGCATTGATGCATTGGCCTTTCTCGCAGAGGTGAAAAGCCATGCTAGCGAGCCCACTCAGCCTGACAGTCGCCACAGACCCCTGGGGTCAGGTGGCCCCTGATGTGGAGAGATATGAGGGTCAGGAATCCATGTTTGGTTCATCCATCACTCATGGAGTACCCTGTCAGACTGGGGTGACATCAGTGAGAGCAAGCATCCAATTATGTATGCTGTGTTGTCTGCTGAGGTAGAGAGAGAGAGAAAGAGAGAGAGAGAGAGAGAGAGAGAGAGAGAGAGAGAGATAGACAGAGACAGAGACAGAGACAGAGACAGAGACAGAGACAGAGACAGAGACAGAGAGCGCAAAAAAAGGAAGGAGAAAGCTGGAGGCTTTGGACCAAGGGCTGGGGGCCGGGGGCAGGGGATTGAAGCTGTTGTTGCTCTGTTCTCAGGTGGCCCTTGACTGCACATTGCAAAGCTAACCCCTTGAGGCTTGGATTCAACCGAAATGATCAGAGAGTTCTGGAGTGGAGCATCATGTGACGAGGCTGTTTCAGTCTTGTGATTCCTGAGCTCACTGCCAGAGCCTGCAGGAAGGAGGAAGGGAAGGGGAGGAGAGGCATAGGAGAGGCTCCGTGTTGTGTCGGGATCCTCTTTCTGTTTGAACTGTGCATTTCACAACAACATGCCCGTCGGAATGGTTTACTATGGACGTTGGAACTGTTTACGGTGTGTGTTGAATTGCTTGCTGTGTTGAGGTTCAACATGGGCATGATAGATAAGGCTGAGGGGGATGTGGGAACCTTAAACGTTTAGAATTAGGGAAGTTGTTCAAAGTTTCAAAAAGGATCTTGCCTGTCATAGCACCGACCACCCTGCCCACACACCCCCACACCTCACCCACCACCCACACCCAAGTGACCTTTTCCAGATGGATTAGTTACAATGGGGTTTATGTTACTAAACAAAGGGCAAAGGGTGGCAATTGACAATAGAAGGTCATGCTATCATAAGTTGTGACCACCACTAATTGAACTCGACTATGAAATGATGTTAATACAGTAAACTAGAATTATACTGTCTATAATCACTCTGTCTACCTTTTATGTGGATTTTGTGGAAGGAAAATTGTGATATGGTATGTTGGGTTAAATCTTGATGAACCACTCCAAAAATACCCAACTTACTCTTAAAGCTAATAAGTAATCAAAGAGACGGTAAGAAAAATCAGCTGAACAATACACAAGAAGGACATTTCTAAAGAATGATTGTACTGGCCGATAATGACTCTATGCCAATAGATGTATCAAGGCCTGCACTACAGCTGGCAAGTCTTTTGACTTGAATGATTAACGCATCATTCTTCATTTATTCTTTTTTCTTCTATTTTTGGGTCAACCTTTGTCTGTACAAGTCATTCATAGCAAACCAATAGACTTGTGAAGAGTCTCTCATAGTCTCAGACCCAGGCAGAGGCCTGTCACCATAGCTCATCCAATCAATGTAGTCCCTTTCAGACACTCATATTCACATTTTCCACTCCATTATTGTTCATTTCCACTGGCTGCAGACCTAGAACAAGTATAAGAAGAATGCAGAGAGAGAGAGAGAGAGAGGGAGAGAGAGAGAGAGAGAGAGAGAGAGAGGGAGAGAGGGAGAGAGAGACAGAGACAGAGACAGAGACAGAGACTGAGAGAGAGAGAGAGAGAGAGAGAGAGAGAGAGAGAGAGAGGGGGGGGGGGGGGGAAGGAGAGAGGGAGAGAGAGAGAGACAGAGAGAGAGAGAGAGAGAGAGAGAGAGAGAGAGAGAGAGAGAGAGAGAGAGAGAGAGAGAGAGAGAGAGAGAGAGAGAGAGAAAGAGAGAGAGAGAGAGAGAGAGAGAGAGAGAGAGAGAGAGAGAGAGATCAGAGAACAGCTGAAAAGATTCCTGACTGTATTCTGCAGAGCTGGGAAGACAATGTCTCGCTCCTTGCCCACACTCTAGAGCTATTTTCAGAGATGACAGGCTGGGTCAACTCCTCCAGCACTGAAAGACTCTGGGACCAGGACAGTGCTGAATGCTCGCTGCCCTTGGACTCCACTTCAGCTGAAGCTATTGTGACAAGGTTGAGGTTCAATGACAATGGAGGACATTGGCACATGGAGACCAAAGACAAATACATTACTCCATTGATCATCAGTACTAGACCTGCATTTACTATGGCTCAGAGCATCTACACTTCTAATACTAATGTATTAGAAGTGCATTTTATTTCCATGATAAACACAGCCTGGAACAAAAACACATGTAATCCAGCACACGTTTATACACACAACTAAAAAGGAACCTTCCACATGGATGAGGCAAAGTGAAATGTCTTTGTTTGCTTCAGTGACTCCACTTCAGTACCTTCTGTTGTGATAAGTTTGGACAGCATAGAAGCACTAAAACATCACATTATCCAACACAATCTGCTGGTTGTCAAGTATAACAAGGTGAGCCATCATTCTAAAACGAAGTTACTTCTAATTTTAACTATCTATTTGTGACATGTTTTTACTTCTAAGTGCTTTGACTCAATGGGGAACATTAAGACACATGACAACATTAACCCAAACCGTCAAGTGAGAGAGAGAGAGAGAGAGAGAGAGAGAGAGAGAGAGAGAGAGAGTGAGAGAGAGAGAGAGAGAGAGAGAGAGAAAGAGAGAGAGAGAGAGAGAGAGAGAGAGAGAGAGAGAGAGAGAGAGAGAGAGGAGAGAGAGAGAGAGAGAGAGAGAGAAAGAGCGAGGCTAAGAGAGAGAGAGAGAGAGAGAGAGAGAGAGAGAGAGAGAGAGAGAGAGAGAGAGAGAGAGAGAGAGAGAGAGAGAGAGAGACACTACATTCGTATACAAGCTATGTCAAGATGTAAATTACTGAATGGATTTGACTCCAAGTCATGTATTAAATATCATAAAATACAGCAATAAAAATAAATTAATACAATAGTTCAATGTTTTAACGAAGTCTAACTACAGTAAGCTGTTTCGTGTTAATTGTAGTTAAGATAAAACTTCCGCGCTTCCTACTTTTACCCCGTGCGCGATATACTCATTTTGCCAAGTAGGCTACCCTACCTGCTGATAATTTTCGTCCTCAGGTCTGAAAGTATTGTCAACGTAGACGAATGTCAGGTTGATGTGAGGAAAATTGTGCAGCCAGTAAGTCCCACCATGGAGCAATGTAATCCAGGCGTGCAGTGGCCATTTCTGCAGCTGGAAACAGTCTTCAGACCTCAGAAAGCTGCTTTGAAACACTCAAGATACTCCTGATAATCCTGGTTTTTGAACATAAACAAACCTTGAGTCTCCAATTTTGATAAAAACTATCAATAAAAAACGCACACATCATTTAGTTCCCTTAATGCTTCATAACAAGGCATAACGGCATCCTTTACAAGAATGTCTATGTTTCCGCGTTAAAATGAGAAGCGCTCAAATGCGCTCGCTACATTACAAAACTAGACTAGCGTTCACCGTGGGCAGTACCCTGTCCACTCCTTGCATCTCCATAGTAAGCGACTTTTCGACTGGCCTCTGCGCGCATGATTCCAAGCCTAGAGGCACGAGAACGTGAGAAGATCTGACACTGACTTGATAGGGGTCAAGTTAACTGTACATGGCGTGGTTGTTTCTCAAGTTGCATTGGCAAATCCATTAAGAGGAGTTTAGACATTAAGGGGCTGTAGTCTATATCATGGCTATATTGAAAAGATTAATGAATTCAGGTCATATTAAATCTCAAACGTTCTGTGTAGGGATGCATTTAAACACAGCTACTCTAGTAAAAAGTGTGTACACTTTGCAACATATTATATTCTGCTCGAAATTATTTTACAGTGATTTTTTTTCACCAATAAATCAGTTGTACCATAAAACAAACACGTTTTTTTTCTTCTTGAAAATCTAGATAGGCCTAAATAAAGATACATTGTGGCAACTGATCAGTAGAAATAGACATGCTGCGTATTATGTAATGGACTGATTTCAGTTAATAATACATCCTACTGTAAACTCTAAACTCTACTCATATATATATTTTTTTTTTTTAAATAATTGAATGAGTTTCCTCAGCGGATCAGATTCTTTGTGAGGATGTATAAGCCTGACCTCTGGTGGATGATCACACGTGTGACTTACTGTAACGCGGCAATCACATGAGAACATGTTGCTCTCATGTTGCTAAAATACTTGCTTTTCATCGCTGCTACTGATGATATAAAATCCAAGATGACAACTGGTATTTCAGTGATTTTGAACAAGTGGGTTCATTTGTGGCATTCTCTTGTCAAATATTCCATGACCGACACAGTGCAGGTGAGCTCTACACAATGCATGTGAGGCCTTCTGTTTGTCGATAACCACTTAAAACATTTCGAATAATCAACAGCTCTTCATAGTTCTTAATTGAATTAAGGAAATTACCATTAATTCACAAAGTATCTCATGTTGCCCATCTACTGCATTCACAGAAAGTGAAGGGATAACACCAATAGATGGCAGCAAAAGACTATATAAATTTACTGAATGTGAACTTAGGAGAGAGAGAGAGAGAGAGAGAGAGAGAGAGAGAGAGAGAGAGAGAGAGAGAGAGAGAGAGAGAGAGAGAGAGAGAGAGAGAAAGAGAGAGAGGGAGAGAGAGAGAGAAGAAAGAGAGAAAGAGAGAGAGAGAGAGAGAGAGAGAGAGAGAGAGAGAGAGAGAGAGAGAGTGAGTGTGTAAGAGAGAGAAACCCTTTTTTACCCCTGTGCTTTTTCTATTCATGAGCGTTATGTAGCAGATAACAACCATGGTTGTATTATTAAATCTGGGCAGACAGAAATCCCTCTGCATACAATCTTAGTGTTCCTTTGTTCCAGGGACTGGCCATGAAGTGAGACCTTATCTTAATGAACTGTGGCATATGGATCACACCCGCAGACCCCTTGTGGATTTCTTTCAGAAAATGTCTCGATGAATAGAAAAGAGCTGTCCTGACGTTGTGTAGAAAGAACCAGGTATCAAAGGAATTTTAAGTTATGGACCTCCCCACGCTGTTTAGTAAAGCATAGGGCATGCAGACAGCCAACATATTTTGAATGAAGACCCTCAAGGTCACCAACACTAGCAGCCCTATTGTAATGTTGTACACTGGATCTTATTGAATTTCAAATGTCGCACTACATCTTCCCCCAGGATCCAGGGATATTCAAATGTTGACCTCTCACAGGAGACCCACACCACCTAGATTTGACTGGCACATGGTAGAGAATAGAGAACAGGACCTTTTGCTTGTATAAAATACTAGTTTTAACCTGAATGACTTTTTACTGACCTCACCTCTAGTGTTTCTTGAATGCTAACTCTCCTTTGTAACAGAAATATGAATAGGCCTCACATTTTGTGAGTGTTATTATTGTCACAGAGTCAGATGGTTGAGCAGTTAGGGTATAGGGCTAATAATCATAAGGTTTCCGGTTCGATTCCCGGCCGGGCTAAAAGGCGTTGTGTTCTTGGGCAAGGCACTTCACCCTACTTGCCTTGGGGTGAAAGTCCCTGTACTTACTGTAAGTCGCTCTGGATAAGAGCTAAGACTAAATGTAATGTCACCATTCCCTTTCCACTCAGCATAAGCAGAGTTGTCTCAAGAACTGTGTTCATCACAGTTCCTTCTAGTTCTAGCACTTCCATTGTTGTGTGTGTCCTCTTCAGGTTTCTAGAGCGATATCTTCAACTACAAGATGTTGCTTTACATACTGTATCTGTCTAAAATAACCGAGGAATGGTGCTTAACTTTAAACATGGGCATCACTTTAAGTAAGGGATAATGTATAGAACTCTGGTCATTATCGGGAAAATAAGCCCAGACAGGACGAACAGCATCCGCTTCGCGTTGGGGTGCTGTTCGCCCTGTCGGAGATTATTTTCAACCATTAATAACCATATGATTTGCATTAACATTGTAGTCGTACAGGAATGTAAATTGAACTCCATTACTGTTTAGCGGTAGCATGTTATTCGACACGTGAAACATGGTATGAGGTAGGTTGGGCTTTCCAGGGGTAAGTAAATGTTAACATTGATCTTGTCTTGGTAACCCAACCTTTTTTTCTCTCTCTCCAGGGTTTCATTCAAGCTCTAGTTGTCACCATTGGCTGGTGTGTGACTGCATCAATACTATCATGCTGGACTTCCTTTCTGTCATGGTAATAGCTTTTTCGACTGATTTGTGATTCAAATCCCCTTACTCTATTTTGAGTGATTTATACATAGGAATGGAGATTTCTCCCTCCAAGCTCAACGTGTTAGCGTTATCCAATCAAGGAGGACTGCTCGGTGACTCCTGGTGCTGCACTGGAGAGTCAAATCTAAGCTCCTATCCCTAGGATGTTTTTACTCTGAGATGGTGTCCTTAGGGTTATCCAATTCTGTGGTCTTACTGCATGATCAAGAAACAAATGTATTTATTTAACTAGGGCACATTGGAACAATCGACATGGGATCAACAGGGTTATGAATGAAAACGTGTCTGGCATGTTTGTTATTCAGATTTGATTAAAGGTAGAGATAAAGCACAATACAGGTCGAATGAGAACCTATGACCTTCTAGGATAAATAATTGGGTGACACACCAGGGTACAATTATCTGTAGGTAAATTAGAAGGAAATTAGTTCCTAACCCTAATTCCATTTCAATAACCACTTTTTAATTTAAACTATTGATTGTTTTTAATACCCCTTGGCTTCTTCGGACATTACAAATCAAACGTTGATCTCAGCTTTAACCCTACGCAGGAGCCACTTATGAAAGTGCTGAAGTGTTTTCCAGTAGTCCTTCTTCAAAACTAGTGCCGTCGACTTCTAGACATTCATCCCACTGCCACTGGTCTGAGCATGCTGAGTGGGTTTTGATTGTGTGCTTAGTATGCTACTTAGTTTGGGTTGCTAACTCAGACACCAATTCTGTGAGAGCAGAGGACAGCAGCTACTGAAGTGTTGTGATTTCACCGTTATTACATCAAGTACACGAGTGCTGCCAGGCGTATTTCATGCTATAGTGATTTGTGAATACCCAAAAAAAGTTAAACTGACACCAGCACATGATTTGTTTTTATTTTCCCCCAGGAAAACCGTTTTCTTAGCTTGCGATTTATCCAATTACAGCAGTGCAAACTCTACCAATAGCATAATAGTGCCAAAGTCTATTTTTCAGCCCGAGGACCAAATCCAATCATTGCAAATGGTAGCTGATGGTAATAATTGCAAGCGCATGGTATTGATCTGGAAGGTCTACAGAGAGGGGAAAAAAACCCCATGCTGCTGATGGGGAAGGGTGGGCATTCTGTGTAATATTGTGCGGTTTGTTTATCTGGGCTTTGTGAAGATGTTATAGTGAAGCATAGAGATGAAGTAGGCTTTATGTTTTATTGCCTGGTAGTGAACACAAGCAGATGTTGAGTCCCATGATGCTTTGTTGAGACGCAGAGCTGGGCCAGAATAAAATATGTCTCTGTGTTTTCAAAACAGCATCAGCAGAGACAGTGAGAAGAAGAGTTCACTTTAATGTTGGCTGGGTAGATAAAAAAAAGAAAAAAGCTTCCCAAAAGATTGACCAAAAATGCATTGTTCTTTACTGCGATACATTGAGAAGCTGTAGGTGGTCACGGTACAAAAGAACACCTCTTTATTATGTTCATGTCATATTGACAGAACAGCAAAACAAACAAAATTCCAAATATATGCATGCACGTAAGTCTGCTTTGTTTTTTTTCAGAAAGGTTTAACCTTTTGTGCTTAGAGCTTGGCTGATTTGGCAGTCGAAAAAAAGAAGAAATGCTGAAACTGAGGAAATATTAGAAAAAGATGTGCATCCCTAATGATGATGATGATGGATGAATATTCAGAGAAGACAATCATATCAGTGCCATGGAGGACTGCTGGGTCAGGGTGATCTTGGATGACATTCACTGGCCTCTTCTTCAGTGCCTTATCCATCCAAAATAAACAATTTAGTTGGCTTGGTTGTTTGGCAAATTGTACAAAAACCACTCAAATCTCAAGCTGGCTCTCAAGCAGAACACTAGACATGGGAGCAAATAGCAATGGAATATCGACAGCGCACAGGTAGCGTGTTCCAAACAGCTTTTAGCCTCTTCAGAGAATGGCTCAAAAACTCAATAAGGAGGGCAAGGTCTCTGATTCATTGTCATGTTAAGTGTTGTGTCTTAGTAAGAGATAAGGACCCATTATAGAGCATGCTGCATGTGAAAAATTATATTACGGATAAGAGGAAAACAGGTCTAAGGGGGGTTGCATTGGTGGTGGTGGTGGTGGTGGTGGTGGTGGTGGGGGTGGTGGTGGGGAGGGGGGTGGTGGGGGTGGTGGTGGGGAGGGGGGTGGTGGGGGTGGTGGTGGTGGTGGTGGTGGTGGTGGGGAGGGGGGTGGTGGGGGTGGTGGTGGTGGTGGTGGGGAGGGGGGTGGTGGTGGTGGTGGTGGGGAGGGGGGTGGTGGGGGTGGGGGTGGGGGTGGTGGTGGTGGGGAGGGGGGTGGTGGGGGTGGTGGGGGTGGTGGTGGTGGTGGTGGTGGTGGTGGTGGGGAGGGGGGTGGTGGTGGTGGTGGTGGTGGTGGTGGTGGGGAGGGGGGTGTGCACAGATAAATGACACAAATGGGGAAAGAAATACCCATCTAAATCAGAGCCACTGGTTCCGTTGGGGTAATGTATGCAACAGTGGCTATGTACTCTCAAATATGCTGATACCCCTCAACAGGCTTTAATCAGTGAATTTTAAGTAGGTTTATTTGGTGTTTAAAATGCAATGGATTGTATAATTAAAACAGCTTCGAATGTAAATCAATGGGGTGGAAAGACAGTGTGTAATTAAACAGATAGGCATCCTAGTGGAATGACGTCCAGTTGTCTAGGAACAAGAGGAGGACACAGCAGCACAAGGAGAATGACAGTGGCCCCGGCCAACGGGCAGAGGTGCAGGCTAACCACATCTACAGACGCTTCCCGTCTCCAGTCACATCGCTCCACAAGGCTACTTCTTCCATTTGTACTGGCGGATTGAAGCCGACTAGGGTTCTGTTCATCCACACCCAAAAATCAAGGTCATACAGAGCTGCTTGCAGCTGTATTGTTCAGAGGAAGCGGCAGTGGAGAGAGTGGAGAGTGTGAATGATTGATTTAGCGTGCTTCACGAACACAGGCTGCTTTTGAGTGTGGAGTTGCAATTTAGATTTAGCAGACAGAGGGTCTGCAATCAGGTACAGTTGGTATTGGTATCAATTTTTGTAGTGTCTGAGTCTTGGCAGAGTGCCGTACGGAACAGGCCCCTGGTCTGGGCCATCATAGCCCAGACTGCAAAGACTGTCCTGCCTCTCTCTCTACTGCTTCACACACACATACACACACTCTTATGAAATGATAACACTGCGCATGCCAACAACACACATACATTGCTCAAAGCTCAATTACACAGGTTATTCAGTAGTATAATTGTTTCAGTAGTATAATTTCATTTTTGGCTTGAAGTATTTGTTTGTAGACAATATTCCGTACCACAATTTGGTGATTCACTTGTTGCATACATTCAACATTCACATACAGATTTTTCTTACAAACGAAATTATCATATTCGATGTTAGATCTCTTAAAAAAAAATACCATCAACATTTTACACCAACTTGCAATATCTGGTAATTTCCTTAGCAAGTTATTGAAATGTACTGTAATTCCTCTGCGGGGGGAATTAAAACGTTGTTTGTGTTTCACGCACCATCCAAATATTTGCCCTAGTGAGCTGGTAGACGTTAATCAGGCAGTTTCTTTGAGTTCTTTATTACTGCTTAAGGACAGTTTGGCCAGCTGGGTCTTCATTAGTTCGAAACATGACTGCTTCTTGGCTGGCGGAGCTGAGGAGGAGAGCATGTTTTTATTGAGTGCCGTGATCCTCCGAATGAGAGAGGGAAGATAGATGAGTGTACACTAAGGAGGTTGGTTTTCACCTTGAACACACCATCAGTCTTCCTGCCTAATCGCAGACGGGTCTGTGCATAGGTGGTTGCCAGGCGTTCCATGCGGCCTGACACACCAAGTGTGGGCTGGTTCTAGGGTGCCGCTCAGAGATTCATCACACGCTACCCCCTCCACATGCCCAGACTAATCAGCTGGCTTCGGATAGGACAGTAGGTGTATGCTGCCGTGATCCGAAAGCACCCTGAGGAAAAGGCAATGATTGAAACAGATGCAATACAAATCCAAAGTGATGTCATGTTTTGGTGTCTATATCTCTGCTTCTCCACACAAACCTCCATCAACACTGTTGCTGTCATGAGGTAGAAAGTCGTTTTTAGGCGTGTTCCCACGCACCTTCTCTCGAGATAGCAAACAAAGGCCGGGGTCTAAATGTAATCCACGCAGAACACAGCAGGAGACAGATGGACAGGCTGAGAGAAGCTTCCAGAAGGCGTCTTGTGGGATGAACAGATGAGGCGTGCTAGGCTGGTAGTCTGCTTCTACCTGCCTCTCCATTGGACCTGTCTCTCCCCCGGGAGGAGAGGAAGACTCGGAGCCTGGGCTGTGTATTAATGCATGCCACTGTCTGGGAGATGAGCGCTGTGCCACCGCTGCTCCTCTGTCTTTTGCTGCTGGATTGAAAACAGATGGACTGCTGGGTAATGAAGGCTGGGGGGGGGGATGTGTCTCCGGTAAGTGGGACTGCTACCACGACGTCTCCACAACAACCTGACAGCAGCCCCGTGCATGTCTATTAACGCTGCGTGGAGGCCTGTGCAGAACGTCTCATTTGCACATTGGGCCTTCGTCCCTTTCTGGGAGGGGGGGCCAGGGGTGGGGGGGCTGGGGGTGGGGGGGGGGGAGCTGATGGGAGCATCATGATAAGCAGAGCTGCGCACGCACGGAGGTCCATGCAGTTGTGTGTGACACACTGACGACGTGGTCGCTCGTGTCTCTCATCTCTCCCTCTCTCCCCATTTTATTCCAGTTGATGTGGGCCATTGGGGGAGGTGATAAGAGTGACACACGGTAGATGAACTGAACCTGACAATGAGAGGGGGTCTGCCTGAGAAGATAGTTGCACTCACATCGAAGGAACGGGAGGTCGTTTCGATCGGCGATGGTTTTAATAGGAAATAAAGATAAAGATGATGTTCGCAGCCACGCTAACGCAAACGATGTGCACAAGGTGCCGTATCGAGGCATCGTCACCAAGTTAAAATTCCCATTACCCAGGTACTCGCTTTCTATCCACTGTTCGCCCGCGTTTCGGGCTTTCTGTTTAAAGAAGAAACATACAGCGTGCGTCGCACTGATGGTGACTGTTCTGCATCTGCAGCCTGGCAAGCTAATAAGCCCAGGCTCCCGCTGACATAAAAGGTTAGATCCTGTTCTGTCAGGGTGGAAGGCTGCCTTCTAGCTACGAGAGAAAGGCACCCTGGAAAGACTGGCAGTCGGGGAGAGAAAGGCTGAAAGCTTGGGGGGCTCAGCTCTATCCCCTCTACCCCCACCCCTCCCTCCTCCAGGCCTCGCTAGGCAGCGGGGGTATTCACCTTCCCAGCAGGACCCCCCCCCCCGCCCTTTCTGGGCCACCATTTGACCGTGACCAGCCAGGTTACTGACACAGACAGGCAGGCAGGCAGGCAGGCAGTCAGGCAGGCAAGCGTGGATGTAGGGTCTCTGAGAAGCAGAAGGCAGCATTCAACAACAGAATGATTTCATCGCTCTTCTCCTTTCACCCAAACAGATGCATGAATAGTGTGCTGGTGCAGTAATACCAACACAAATAAAAGAACTGATGAGTTTGATGGCGGAGCCCAAGGTGATTTTCTACATGATGAATCCATCTAAAGAAGAGGATGGAGGTTTAACGAGATTACCTCCCCTCTCCCTAATGGATTTGACTCTGGAGACAGAGCGGTCTAGCGGCATCAATTCCCTTGTTTACGGAAAACGCTAACATTTGCAGCCACCCCAGACAGACATCCCAGCTGATGCATTATTGCAGAAATCAATCGGCCCTCTCAGCCGACGCTTCACCTCTCCATTTATCATACGCAGCAAGGCCTCTCTCCGTCTCTTGTACAATCTCTCGTTGTGGGGCCGGATGTGGAGGACGAGAGGAGAACAGAGCAGTTCAGATTGCTGTAAAAGTTACAGCACTCATGTTGGATTAATCACACCTGGAGTCAAAACCAAACAACAAGGATCTCTCCTCCTGGTTGCTTCGAAACCGGTGCCTGTGATCTTTGTGCACGCTGGGGATGTTGAGGCGAGTTCCAGAGAGTACCTTGGTGAGGCGTTTGGGGGTGGGGGGTGGCTGGGTGGGGGTGCGGGGAGAGGGGGGAGGGATAGCCCTGCGGCACCCCCCTTTTTTTGTTGTTGATGAATGGACCTCTCTCTACCCCTGAGTGAGCAATTATCAAAGGATCGGCACAGTCGTTCATCACTGTTACAGATCAGCTACGTACCTGCAGGGCTGCCCTCGTCACCCCCACCACGAACCCCGGGACTGCCACTCTGAGACCCCTCTGAGGGAGAGAGGGGGCGGGGCGTTCATTTGGAGTGGTGAACACAGTAGATCCGATTTCCCAGGGGATAATTACCTACCGATGTGGGGGCTTTTCCGTTTACTAGATGAAGTCCACGCCGCTCCTAGCTGTGAGGTCACGATCCTAATCAGAATTCTGATACCAGGTCTGAGATTCAACTAGTTTGTACATGGCTCTAATGTACAGAAACACTGGCTTTAGCAGAATGTGCCCAGCAGACAAACGAAAGAAAGAAAGATTCTGAGATTTTGTGAAATTGTGCCTACCAATACACAATTTATTTCTCCAGGTGTCTTCTCATTACATTATACTCATACATACAATTTCCAGAGAATTGACCGGTTGAAGGAGAGAACTGCTTACTCCACAACAGATAACAGAGATCAGATAACATATTAACGAGTGCCCAGAAGAATGGAAATACTCCCTTATTGATTGACGAAGACATGATGAACTTCACATGTTGATCCAGTCAGTGAATCCGGCAAATGACAAACATCTCAAACATGAATCCATAGCTCCTATTGATATCAAGAGCATTGTTAGACAGTCTGCCAGCAATCACCATGCCAGTGACATATAATCAATAAGTAATTTGCAAGAGTAAAACAGTACAATCCAGCATGTTCTAAATAAGGCGATCAGTCCATGGACTGAAGCAGACCTTTAGAGGCGGGACACGAAAACAACATTGTGAATACATGAGCTAACCAAGGACAGGGATTCTGGCCTGTGAATTGGCTGTACAAGTGTCCTGAGTGTGAATGCAAATTGAACTCGGTTTCATTTTACAGCAGGGCTCTCAAGTCTCACGCATTCGCCGTGAGACTCACTTCAACCAATTCTCACGCTCTCACGCGACACCTTGTATTTCCATGATGTGAAGTAGCCTCAGGGATAACGGGTCCTGCTCCATGCAATTAATGGACGAGGCGGAGGCATACGGAGGGAGGTTTTCTGATGAGTTGATAGATGTCTCGAGTTAAACAGAGTTAAATGCCACCTAACAGCCTATCAGAAACATCCCTGGCACCCTCTACCCCGTGTCCTGGAATTTCTGCACAGAAACGACAGTATGGTAATCTCACGCCAAACTTTTGATCAAACTTGAGAGCCCTGTTTTACAGTGATTTGTTGCCTGAAGGCCAGACATTTAGGCATATACCTTAGCACTTCAAACTGCAATTGTAAAAATGTTGGGCAACCCCAGAAACTGCTGTATCTTTTTGTAGATAGTCACCTTATAGAAAGTGCTAATGATGTGTAGTTGCTTCCTATACAGCCCATGAGGCCATGTATGTAATTGACTTGTCCTGTCACAGAACAGTGGACATTGCTGTTCCAGGTCAAGTCAGGGCTATTCTACCTGTAATCCCCAATACCATCTCCCAGTGTTCTATACACGCATTTAACAGCATTGTTGTGCCTTCTAGGGACCACCAATTTACCCTCAAACTACCTGAATCTATTAGTCAATTACCAGTCAGTCTACAGCCTGACCTCAACAGCTAATGGGCTTGGATGAGAGCCAGGATCTGATTCCCTTTAAACAGTCTAATGGGCTGTCAGCCCATACATTATTAATGCAAACCAAGTGAACACCATCCCACCTCAGCTGCCTTATAAGGTGTTTTTTTCCCCTCATTGATTCTTTTCTTTACTTTTTTCCCGCAATTATTTCTGGGCCATTCTGTTTATGCATGCTGGTGCTTGCTTTAAATACCTCGGCTGATAAGCTGCTGGGATAGGATGAGAGGAGGAATGCATTCATTGTATAAAGAATTTGTTTGACTGGCCAGTTCTAACACTGTGCAATGCATGAAAGATGAGCAATGTCCCTGCCTGTGTTTTATATGTATGTATGAGTGTGCCTCTCGATGCCCACTCGAGGAAGGCTGAGGGCTGGCTGTATGTCCCCAGTATTTGCCTCCGAACCAACATGATTTGAATACCGAGTGCCCAGGGAAAGATTCGATATTTCACATCATATGAGCGATACGATTATCATAATCATTTCTGTCCAATACCCATGTATCAGTTCTGAATATGTTTCACATATATCATCCGTGTATGTATTTTATGTTTCAAGTGAGCATGAAGTCATTTATGGAACCGTGTAATGGCCTGTGATGCTGTGTCTGTAGAGCCTACATGATAATCTGGTTGGTTGAAACCTTTGTCTTTTAATAAACATCTTTCATAAAATGTGTGTGTGTTGATGTGTCTTTTTTCCATCTCTCTTCCTCTACTTTTCTCCACCCTCCACCACCACCCCCCCCCCATTCCTCCCATTCTCCTCTCTTCCAATCTCTCCCTGTCTCAATCTAGAGCTCACATCTTTATATCACTCCAATTTTCGCACGGCGAGATGGAAATTGAGTGAGAGGGCTGGGGAGCAGGATAAGATGGAAGTCTCTGAAAGTGGACAGAAAATAAAACCTAATTTCTACAATACCCCCTCTCCCACCTCCACCCCTGCCCTCCTCTGTCCCTTCCCATCTTCCTGAAGGTCCATCCGCACAGCTACAGAATCGTAAAGACAGTCATTCGGCAGGTGGGTGGATATAGGAAGCACAAAGCAGACCTTCCCATCTCTCTCGAAGCCACACTCGGGCACCACTGTCCTTTTCTGCCGACTACCATTGGTGCTTTACATGACAAAAGATGAACTGCAACAGGAGGGGCATGTTCCCCAGAAATTGATATTAGCCGGGTTTCCCAGATTCGTTAAGAAGCTCTTAACGCGAAGAGCGTCTTAAGAACTTTCTAAGAGCGCTTTAGAACGCTCTTCGAACGTTCTTAACAAGATCTTAGCGTTAAGAGCTTCTTAACGAATCTGGGAAACCCGGCCAAACCTGTGTTTAAAAATAGGCGGGGGCCGGGTTAAGACGTCGTAAAAAGTCTGGAGGTCTGTGATGCTTTGTGAGCCTAGAGGTTTGATCTGTATCTAAGGGGCAGACCAGGAGTTAGCTTTAATCAGGTGCCTTTGTAATAACACCATTACGAATGACAGCAGCACCTGTTGACAGCAACATAAAGAGCTGTCACGCACACACACACACACACACATACGCACACACAAACTGAAGATATGGTGTGGTGCTCCAGATGGCTCTAGCAGCCTCTGCGGCCATCTTAAGGCTACAGTGTTCTGACAGTAAGGGACAGTCAATGGTCACCTTGATGGAAAACTGATTTCTGCAGGAAAATGTTGTTTCTATTGAGTTTTCTCTTTGAAGTGATCGTGCCGAACAAAGGTTTACAATGGCAATGTGAAACTGTGATTTAATGCGTATATGCTTTGTTTTTTTGTTTGTCCTTTAGTCTACAAAGTAAAAAATAAATTACTGACAGAAAGTGAACAAGAACAAATTAGTAAAAGAATGTACCGCACAGACTCTAAAAGACCCTAAAAAGAAAAAGATTTGTTGCATCCATCAATCTGAGTTGGGCTGAAATATTCAATGATACATCATATATCCAGCACACTCTTGATTCCACAGTCTGGTGATTATGGGGCTGGGATGGGAGAACAGCAGTCAGTCAGCAACAGATAACTGAGAAGAATGACATCATGAAAGACAGTGAGGAAAACCCTAAAGAATAACCCTCACAAATCGTCAATTACAGTGCCCTCCAAAAGTATTGGAACAGTGAGGCCAATTCCTTTATTTTTGCTGTAGACTGAAAACATTTGGGCTTGACATCAAACGATGAATGTGAAACCAGAGATCAACGTTTCAGCTTTTATTTCCAGGTATTTACATCAGGATCTGATGCCCAAATTAGAAAATATCACCTTTTTGTTCGAACCCACCCATTTGTCACGTGAGCAAAAGTATTGGAACATGTGACTGACAGGTGTGTTTTGTTGCCCAGGTGTGTCCTATTACATACATTATTCAATCAATAAATACCACTGAATGTCTACACTCAGGTTCAGATTGGGTAAGATAGGTTTTGTCTATGCAGACTGTATTCAGAGGTGAAAACAACATGAAAACCAGAGCGCTGTCTTTGGGTGAAAAACAAGCAATTGTGAGTCTTAGAGAAGATGGAAAATCAATCAGAGCCATTGCAGAAACATTGGCCATAGCCAGTACAACCATTTGGAATGTCCTGAAGAAGAAGAAAACTACTGGTGTACTAAGTAACAGACGTCGAACAGGTAGACCAAGGAAAACATCAGCAGTTGATGACAGAAACATTGTGAGAGCTGTAAAGAAAGACCCTAAAACAACTGTTAGTGAGATCAGCAACAACCTCCAGATGGCAGGAGTGAAGGTATCACTATCTACTGTTCGCAGAAGACTTCATGAACAAAAGTACAAGGGCTACACCAGAAGATGCAAACCACTCATTAGCAAGAAGAATAGGAAGGCCAGGCTGGAATTTGCCAAAAAGTACAGAGATGAACCTCAAAAATTCTGGGACAAAGTTTTATGGACTGATGAGACAAAGATTAACTTTTACCAAAGTGATGGAAAGGCTAAAGTTTGGAGAAAGAAAGGAACTGCTCATGATCCCAAACACACAAGCTCATCTGTGAAACACGGTGGAGGTAATGTCATGGCTTGGGCTTGCATGGCTTCTTCTGGGACGGGCTCATTAATCTTCATTGAGGATGTAACACATGATGGCAGCAGCAAAATGAACTTGGAAGTCTACAGAAACATTTTGTCTGCCAATTTAAGGAAAGATGCAACCAAACTGATTGGCAGAGCCTTCATCATGCAGCAAGATAACGACCCAAAACACACTGCCAAAACAACAAAGGAGTTCATCAGGGGCAAGAAATGGAAGGTATTAGACTGGCCAAGTCAATCTCCAGACTTAAACCCTATAGAGCATGCATTTTACCTGCTTAAGAGGAGACTGAAGGGAGGAACCCCACAAAACAAACAACAACTGAAAGAGGCTGCAGTGAAAGCCTGGGAAAGCATCAAAAAGGAAGAATGCAAAAGTTTGGTGACGTCAATGGGTCACAGACTTGCTGCAGTTATTGAAAGCAAAGGATTTGCAACTAAATATTAAGTCTTATTCACTTAAATATGTTTTAAGTATATCTGTTCCAATACTTTTGATCACATGACAAATGGGTGGATTCAAACAAAATGTGATATTTTCTTAGTTGTGCATCAGATCCTGATGTAAATACCTGGAAATAAAAGCTGAAACGTTGATCTCTGGTCTCACGTTCATTATTTGATGTCAAGCCCAAATGTTTTCAGTCTACAGCAAAAATAAAGGAATTCCCCTCACTGTTCCAATACTTTTGGAGGGCACTGTATGTTTATCTTACTGGACTTGCCAGGACTGGTCTATGGTCGCTGAGGGCCTGATTATGCTGGAGCTGTGTTTACAGTGCACCACGCCCTTACAGTGTATGAATGCAGCTCAAAGAATAAACTACTTTACTGCTTTACACTACACACAAGAACCACACCTGATTGCAATCATACTGTATACAACATCATAGAATGAAGATACAAGCAATTGGCCTGATATGTATGCTTGTGCGAAGGTAGGGTATAGCACGTTGACGTTTTATTATTGGCAATAAGGTAGCAGCAGATATTGATGACAATACATACTTAGAGAAAGCGACAATAAAGCTGCACAGGAATCCCCAAATCCCCTCCAATCCTAAATCATTCCATTTATTCCCAGCTACATTAGCCTACACAATGCAATCACAGAGAGGAGAAAATGTCCTATCAGTAGCACCAGCAATCAACTGGGGAACTGCATCATAAAAAAAAGGAAAGATATATGCATCCATCAATTAAATATAAAAGTGAAGTATTACTTTTCTCCAAAGCAAGCTTACAGCCGGTGTGTAATTGAATGTACGATAAACAGCTCCCCTTATACCACTTCAGCTTTAACAGCCAACAGGTCAGCAAGGCATGTCTACATAGTCAAGGTGAGAACGCAGTGAGAAGGACATCTACAGACACACACTGTGGCACGGTCTCTAGCTGAAGCTCAGAGCAGAAGCGACTACTGTAAATGGGGCGTGCGTGATGATGTGCTACACTGCACTTTTACTCGCTGTCAATCTTTCCTGATCTAGCCCAAGGCTCTGCTGATACTGGGGCTTGGGTGAGCCCCGAGCCATCCTCCGATAATAACCACGACTGTTATAAATGAGTAAACAAGCAGCCTTGGCTGAGTCAATACAAACAATAACTAGCTGGATGACGAGCGCCGTACAATGAAAGGTATAACCTTCTGTAGCTCATAGAACAATTATTGATTGTCAGGTAAAAAGGTTCAGATATTTACTCAAAACCCACAATGCTATGAGACAAAAAAAAAAAAAATCTTGCTCATGGACATTGTTCTTAAGTATTGGGCAAGCACTCCCTGTAGTGCAGCAGTTGGTTTGCCAGTATGAATTTATTTTCAGGCTCCTGCTAGTTCTCCAAGTCTTAAAAAAAGGCTGCTGTTCGTGTTGAGGCATTTGTGTCTGTCCTTCAGGAAGTAAGGAGTGTGTGCTGTATTTGTGACTTCCTGCTTCACTCCAGCACATGACCAGATTCCAAGGCTGTAAGACAGGGCGGGTTTTCGGTGTGGTGCGGGGTGGATCCCAGAAGAGCAGGGCTGTACCGCACATTATTTTGTTCAAGGCACTTTGTGGGTGTGTGAAGTATCCAAACATGTTCGAAAATGTGTTGAGTCACAGTCTGGTTATAACTCTGAAAAAAAAGAAGGGTTAGGATTGGGGGCGACAAGTTTAACAGTAGTTATCTTGTACTCGGTACTTGATCAAAAGACACACACACACAAACACAAGCACAGTATGTGCGGGATTATTAATATATTCTAGAAGTATCTTTCCCCCCTGTGGCTGCAACCTCTGAACTCACAGGCAAACATGCGGATGCACATGCCACACATGGCACAGACATTGGCAATCTGAAGCGCCCGTCCACATTCTCCACTCATCAGACAGTTCCTGGTCTTCAGACAGCAGCTTTTGCAGCCGTCGCCATCGCCGCCGTGCTTGTCGTCGCCCTCCCCCTCCGCGCTGCTGAAACAGCACCCCATGGCCCAGCTCTACACTCTCTGCACAGGGAATCAATCAGCATGTCAATCAAACTGCCCCCTTGAATGTCAATCATTGCATCAATGTATGAGAGGTGACAACCACAACATTGGATGGACCTATTAAGATGATATAGGTTGTTGATCTCTAATATTGATCACAAAATACTTGAAAGGTCGTTCTACACTACGCTCTCTGTTATCAATACATTTTAGACATTTCACTTGCAGTCCTTGATGTGTGATTTAAAATGCTTTGCTTATAAAAATTGGGTTTAGGCTCACCTATTTCAAGATGAGCCAACTTGTTTCAAGAAAAACAGCATAATCCTTCTTGACTAGTATAAAGTAATTTCCACTTGACTAAGTGATTTATTTTCTTGTTTCTTAGCTTTCAGTTCTCAGTGTGCTAAAAATAAGGATTAAGAAATATAAAAATACTGCTTGTGTTCAGTGTATTTTACTCATAACTGTGCTGCAGCAAGTCTGATATCAAGTAATTTAATTTTAAAACCAGCATTTTTTTTACTTCTTTCTAACTTAAACTCAGAGCCTACTTATTTCTAGCCTGGAACCAACTTATTTTAAGATATTTTGTCGAGTAAAATTATTCTTGCTGCATGGACAGATAATTTCACTAGTATTGAGTAAATTTTCCTTAAATGTAGTGTTAATTTCTTGTATTTTAACAGACTTTTTTTGCAGTTTAGCGGTCTTTGAAAAGTATTAGTATTATTATTATAGTGTTATTGATAAAACCAAGACATTTCCTCCAAAGCATTTAATGTACAGGTCCTGATCATAGTGTGTCATAAGACATGTCATGAGACACACATAAAAACTCAAAACCTATCTAATCACTGATATTTATCTTCAGTGGTCTTATCATCAAATACTAAAGCTATTGCTGATATACTGTTGCAACAGCATCTACAACAGTTCTTCACTCACACAGTCAAGACTAGGAATGTGTTAAAGTCCAATATTAGTGTAGACACCAAACTTAAAATACTTTTGACCTTTCACCCACCTTATCTTGTCTGCCTTTACTTCAGATTCTATAACAATGACGTCAACTCCTTCCACAAATAAGACAATTTTTTCCTTTTTCAATTCCTAATTTCTCTCCCGAGTAGTTCTGGAGTTGTGTATACATGCCAGCTGCTCCACAGAGTGTGCACCAATCACACCTCCAGAATGAGCCAGCTTCACAGGGTGTGGATTCAGGTTTTTCAGCTTGTTCCTTCACATATCACACCGACAACATGGGTTACGAGTACAATCTAAATGTGTCATCTGACACCCATGTGACGCGAGCATCATAATAGGGTGTAGCAGGGGCGCCGCCAGGAATTTTGAGCCCCATGAAAAAAATAAAAAAATAAAGTATAATTTCTATTAGTTTTTCAATTGTCTTAACTTTTCCTCCCTATACGGCGCCCCTGGGGTATAGCAGAGCGAGTGTGTGCTTGTGTGTGCTTGCGGGCACAATGTGGGTTTCAGTCAATGGAAACCTGGTTCTATCAAGTTTTGTATGATGAAGTCAAGCTGCCAAAAAGCTAAAGAGGCCTTAAGCGTCATCACTTTAGCAAGTTCATGTTGATCATGAAATCCTAGTGAAAGATATTATTGTCCACACGGCTTGGGGACAGGGCAGCTTACAGCGTGTCGTATGCTATCTCCGGAATGCAGTCGGATGTAAACAATGAACTCGTCTGGAGCGGTGCCACACTCTACAGGCCTGGCCAGATTTTCAGGGGTCAACGTGGATTAAAAAGGACATGAAAAACAAAATCGGCTCCATTTTAACTGCTGTCATTTGGCTACACAATGTACCATTTAGGTAACCAAAGTTTAACTTTGTGTTTTTTTGATTTGCAGGACTTCAGTTTACTGATGTTGAAAACGTGTCAAAAAGAGATTGAATGAGTTTCGCAGCTTGAAGCTTGTACCTGTTTGATCTGACCAATCAGCCGGGTCCTTGAATGCCTCTCGAGAATATGTCAGTTGCGTTTGATACAACCCCATCAAGCACGGCGTCCAGCATCAAGCATGACCTCTTCAACACAAACCACACAGTCCTAAGACAACATTAGGCTTAGCGAGGACAAAGACATGACGCTCCAGACAGCGACAACTTGAACATTTAAAGGGACGGCACGGACTCACGCTCTGCCTCTGGAATCTCGGACGGGTCGGAGGCGGAGAAAGAGCTGCAGCTCTGCACGACGCCCAGGCAGAGGGTGCAGAAGGTGTAGCCGCAGTCCCGAGAGCAGAGACCGCAGCACACATCCAGGCACAGCGTACAGCACAGGTCACAGCAGCGGTCACAGCAGCGGTCCCACTGCTTGTGGTCCCACGAGCAGCCAGCCTGCCCAACCACCTCCTCCTCGTCTAGCTGTGGACTGGGACAGGACGGCTTGCAGGACTGCAGCCCCATGGATCCCGGGTTTACAAACAGAAATGTACACACGTGAGACTACTCACTTCAGGTTGAGGGAAAAGACTGGAGAGCTCCCTAGTTCTCAAGGTCCCGTGGCTTTACGGGATCAGTCAGATGGTTCACCAGTGATGAGAAAGCTCTTCTCTTTGGCTGATTTGTTTCGACTCATCTGCAAGTATGCTCAGAGTCATGTTGTGATGCTGAGTTTTATCCAGTCCTCAAGTCCAAGTACTAATCTCTCTCCTTATCTATTTACTGCTCTGCCTCTTTGGCACAATGACACGTCACTGTGCCTATAGAGAAAACAAGTGTGGAACACAAGGAGACTTCAACTACGCTGATTAAGGTTAGTGAGATCAGATGAGGCCTGGGGGGGGATCTCTGATCTTGGAAAGCATGCGTGAAAACCTTCTAGAACTGACACATTTTCTCAAACAGATTCCCTCTTTGTTCCATCAAGGTTTTATTGCGTAAAGCTTGCGTCGGTGACTCTGGGAGTTGGATGCTGGTTTTCCTGCTTCTGCCCCGCGCACATTATCGGGAACGGAATACTTCAACAAGCATTCAAGAGCAATTTCAAGGAATAGATGCTTTCTCTCTCCCTCTCCCTCCATCTCTTTATACAGACACACACACACACGTTCTTTATAACAAAAACGTCAGCATTCTGAGAATGACAGTTGAATGACTGTCCTGTAGATATGACCTTGAAGGCTCCAATAGGGAAGAGACAGTAATAAAAGGCTTTAGTGTGTTTTTGTTGGCCCTGGGGCATCCATTAATGGATGACATGACACAGCTGTGAGATATGGGGACAGACGGGGGGGGGGGGGGGGGGGGGGGGGGGGGGAGTTGATGGAGGACAGGTGTCAGCAGACCACACGGACGTCACCTGTGATGAGAGCAGAAAGCAGCATGTTCCCCCTCCCTCTCACTCACTCACTCACTCACAAACACACACCTGCAGTGCACCCACACACACATTTCAGGGTACGCGCACGCACACGTAGCATGCACGACTGTGTACCTCCGTTCATGCGTCAACAGACGTACGCTGCAGTGTGAACACGCTCGCATCGACGCACACACACGCACACACACACACACACACACGGATCCTCGGAAGACGCCACTCTGCCGAAGAGGTGCGTTTATTGTTGAATAAATCAAGAGTGATTTCATTACATTATTCATGCACTAAGTAGGCCCCAATACACCCAAGGGCGACTAACATTTTTCACCTCTCCCTCCGTCTACCCCTCCCACTCACAGCCAGATCACTCTTGCACACAAGAACCACGATCGTTCCGTTCACAACCCAAATACTCATGCCAAGTGTTCTCCCACAGTATGGAAAAACACAATGTTCTGCAATATGAGCATAATTAGGAAAAGAAGAAAACATTAAGTGGTATAGGTAGGTGTACTGGCTAGACAGTTTAGAATGATGATAGGGTAATAGTGGATAATTAATTTACATGGGTGATAAGTGTCAAACTGCTAATGGAATATCGTGTTCCACCTCTGCTATCCTTCTGTGCCCTTCACTTAGTGTCAGGATAATTGTATTACGAGCTGATAACTGCTGTACTTTACCCCAAGCACACCTGCATACACACACACACGCACACACACACACACCAATGGACACGCGCAACACCCGTTTCTTCACCTCACAGAATCCTGATGCAAGGGCGTGTTAAGAGAACTGAGCATGGGTGGTTTTTATAACTATGTTCAACCGAGTCAACTGAGTGAAAACATTCCATTACTAGTACTCACAGTCACATCCAGCCATTGAAATAGCGTTGGCGTGATTGCACCCCAGTGTCCATACACGTATCGCCGCAGCCTGGCTCCTAGGGATTCTGGCACTGAGCAATGAATAACAGTTTAAACAGTAAAACCGCTGGGAGATTTACCGTGGCTGTCAGAGGGAAGATGGCAGTGCAGGGTGATATATGGCAGGATGGGGGGCACACTGCGTAACTGGCCACTCCAGCATTTCATTTGGATTGGCAAGACACTCGTATTTCACCCCTGGAAGCTGTACACCCCCCATTCCCCCCCCATCCCCCCCCCCCCCACCACACAACCGTCTCCAACCCCACCCCACCCAGCCCCCCCCCCTCCCTCTCCCTGTGCTTCAGGGACTGGTGTCCTTCCTCCTCTCAGCTGGGTTGGAGCCAGACTCCTGATTGTTGGGTAAAGATCTCCTGTTAGAGGGAGGAGGAAGAGGAGAGAATGTGGGAGGAACTGGAGCAGGGTGAGGAGGGAGGAAGGAGAGGGGTCATGGAAAGCGTTTGTTGGAACAATATGAACGCCTCCTGCGAGAAATGTAGTGGGGAGCCTTATGTGAGCTGCGGGTCTTTTGTGTGACACCATCAGTGTGGATTGAAATGCTACTGTGCGGTGTATGGAGGATTTATGTAATGTGACTGACTGTGGATGTTTTGTGGGAAAACACAGCTCTGAGGTAATCTCTAAAGGATAAGGACTAGCCTCCGGTCTAAATGGCTTCAACTGTAAATCTTTCTCCCACATGACCACAAAATGAAAATGTATTTGTACTGCTTCCAGCATGCTATTATGTCTTGGGTGAAGCCTCGCTTCGGTTGGCCATCATCACTGACAAGGTGCAGTATTCACTGCCAAACGACGATTATTCAGAGTGAAGTGACAGACAGACAGACTGACGGACGTGTTTCATAATGATGGATGCGATCTGTAGCACTTTCATTGAGTGGTCAAAGTGATGGACAAGTGCCAAGCTAGACTGAATCCTCTGAACATGTCATCAAGTTGTCTTTCTGAAAAAGTGCTTTTGGCACTTGACATCTAGGAAGTGTGTCTCCGTCTTTCCGCCGCCCCGGGAGGGGGGGGGGGGGCAGGGGATCGATTTCGATTGGTTTCTCAGTGAGAAGTCGATCTGTGGGATTGACTGGATAATGTGTGTTGACATGGAGATCAATTCAGCCTGCTCAAGCAGCTGCTATTAATGAGGCACAAAATAACAACTGTCTGTTAGCCGTTGGCCGTGCACCGTTTCATTCCTCCTCATTAGACACAACACACGTTGATGAGGCTTCGCTACAGACCAGCCTTCTGCCACCCCTCCAATCTCTTCTGCTTCTATTGAAACAAAAACATCCACCCCCATTTATAGTCAAACCAGACGGTTCGCAAAATTGTAAGACCTCATTTAAGTCAAATCACGTTCATGTTCGTCCATCCCTAACTGTCATTTCAACATGACAGTGTTCAGATCCAAAATCTCAATTCAAGTTATCGATGTGTTCTAAAAGGAATACCGGTTAGAACAAATTCCTCTTAGTATATGAGCAACACCTAGCCAACGACTGTCGTTCCATCATTGGACGCAGAAGGAGAGGCTTGCTAGCGTCACTCTGCTGTCTCTGCAGCTCTGTAGGTGTTGGCTGGAAGTCTATCCCAGGCCACGCTCATTCATCAAACGGCCCAGCGCTCTGTCCGAGAGAGGATTTACACACTATAGAGGAGAGGTAGAGAATTACCCCCCCGATTTATGGGCAGCGAGTGGAATGGCAAGGCACTGGCAGCTGCTACTTGACATTTGGAGGCGTTTAGACGCCAGGAGAATGAGATTGGGCAAAAAGAGAGAGCGAGAGAGAGCGAGCAAGAGAGAGAGAGAAAGAGAGAGACAGGAAGAGAGAGACGGGAGGAAAATTAGAAGTATTTCAGGATGTTGACCATGGGTAGGAAGCACAGGTCACTGTAAAAGGAACAAGTCAATCTGAACGATTAAAGGTGAAAGGTTAAAGCTGTCGGCTTGGTATGGTAACCTACATGATACATGATAACAGACATTTATGTTACAGGGAGTAAATCTACTTCTAAATGTTCCGCTCAATGGGTTGAGGTTGAGGTCCTTTTCAAATGCTCCCCCTGATTGGTAGTGTCCGTTTGATTGAATGTGCCTGATGTCGTTCCAGACTTCATCCTAGGATTCCAGAACATGGCTTACGTCATGGGTCTACTAAGACATTGTTGACTGAAGGCAGTAACAAGACCCAGGTCTGTCCTCTGACACTGCCTGAAGCGGAAATATCTGCGCATCATCATAAGTATGAAATATGGTACTATTGAGTCGAATAACCGCACCAAACTAGGGCTTGGTTGATAGTCAGGTGGCTGAGCAGTTAGGGAATCGGGTTAGTAATCAGAAGGTTGCCGGTTCGATTCCCGGTCGTGCTAAATGACGTTGTCTCCTTGGGCAAGGCACTTAACCTTACTTGCCTCGGGGTAATGTCCCTGTATCGACTGTAAGTCGCTCTGGATAAGAGCGTCTGCTAAATGACTAAATGTAAATATTATTGTATGTAGTCAGGTGGCAGTTAGTTACCTGTTAGGATACCTACATGTTTACTGAATGCAACTCTAAATACTGGAGCTAATAAGTTAAGTAAATAAACAGGTCACCCATTAAAGCATGTCTACTAATGCCTGTCTCTATTTCTATAAAGCTCCTGACGTCACTGGGCGTATTAATTGTGGCCCTAATGAACGAATTCACAAGAGCAGTCCATAATGAGCTCAAGTGGCCTCTCTGATGAAAATAATGGTTGCTTTGTTAACCTTGCCTGGCCGTGAGACCCAATTACAAATGTACTGCAAGTGTGTGTGTGTGTGTGTATGGGGGGGGGTGGCTCTTGTCTGTAATAAGAAGAGTATATCCAGGGCCAGAAACCTATCTGGAGACTTCAACAGCTATGGAGTTTGGCTTGTACTATATTCCAGTGTCTCCATTCGTCAAAAGGGGAATCTAACATTCATCTTGCAATTCAGAAAACGTAGACACAGTGCTGGTACAGGCTCACTAAAATCAATATGTCATTTTATGGCAAATCTTACGAAACGTGCCGGCCTACTGTGATAAGGTCCCCCTAATATCCTATGGTCCATTAAATTAGATAGAGGAAACGGGCAGTGTTTCAAGCCCCATTAACAGAACTATCAGGATCATTCTAATGTGTTATACACCATTGCTCCCTCTCTTAAGGGGCTAATTTTTTTTACTGTTGCCCTCAAAGACAATTATCCAAGCTCAGAGAGGATACATGGCTAAATTGTCTCATTCAAAAATGGAAGCACCATTATTGCATGCAGGCTGGGTCTTTTACAGGTACAGGTCATTCTGAATACAGTAACTCCTCTGGGGGATTTTTGGCACACGCTGAATTACGACTGTTCGACTTTCTTTTGAAACATCATGGCTTTGGCATTCATGATTGACATATGACGCGTTGCTCCTGAAGTCCCTACTATCGTCATATGCTCATCACAGCGTGATTGCGGCGAGGCGGAGGAGAAGGCATGGTGCTGTTTTCTGTCTGCAGCCTCATAATTGCATTAGACATACTGGTAATCACGTTTACAGCTTATCAGTCACGGGCATGCCTACTGTAGGCCAGACTATAAAAGAATGAAATTAAAGAAATAGTCTCAATGTATTGGATTGGACACTATTCATTGTATCATTGTTTTTGAGTTATTCGGCGATTGATCCTTTTTTAGTTTGAAGTGATCATTCAATTAACGTTCATTTAACTTGAGCAGAATGTTCCAAGACAATGTTATAGTCTACTGCACAACCATGGTTTAAAAACCCTCGCTCACATCCACCGTTGATCCTGCATGCATTCAGGATCATGTAGCCAGAGGACAGAACACAACGTACTCCATGAGGGACAAGCAGACAAGTCAGACAAACAACTTGCATGGTTCCCTTGATGCTGGAGGGTAGCTATGCCCTGACCAGGGCTGCTTCTGCTTGTTATTCACTGGGAAGCTCTGAGGAAGTGACTCTGTTGATAAAAATACAGCTCAGCCTGTAATGAGCAGCATAACAGACCCCTGACCTAATATTAAATACCACCCCCGAAAATATTATTCATTTAGCAGATGCTTTCATCCAAAGTGATTTGTAAACAGTGTTTATAATCTGCACTGAGAGGTTTCTGTTTTCTTTGCTTTATTTTTTTGGGGATTATTTATGTTGCCACACTTCTAGTATGTTGGACACCAGAGAGAAGGGTACGATGAGGAGACAGATGCCTGAGAAAGGGTACGGGGACAGATTTTCTCTTTGAGCGGCCAGTGTAAAATGGCAAGAGACTTCATGCCTGCAAATCTCTATTCAGTCCCCGTAATCTCTCCTGTGCCCCAGGAACCTGTGTGTGAATGCCATGATATGGCTTCAGACTCACCAAGCAGAGGGGATTTGGGTGAGGAGGATGCTTGAGCAGAAAGTCACAGTGGTGGAGTGGCTGTAAAACAAGATATAATTTTGTACAGTATGTAAATAGCTCCCTTAATTACCTACTGAGTGAGAGAAATATGGAGATGAAAAAGCTGACCTTTAGAGACTGATGAGCTATCAAACTTGTCTAAGAAGACAAGGATTTTAATTACACTGCTTCTTGATTTCCCTATCAGCTTTATTGCATTCGTCACATCACATTTGTCAAGCTTTGTGTGTTGAGTGCCAAGTTTTGTTTAGTTATAAAAAGAAGCAACTGGTTATTTTAGAGTGACTCCCCCATTTGTGGAGAAATGAACTATGGAGATGAAGCCCAGCCACTTTGGTCTGTTCTCCCTGACAGCAACACTGTTCCAGAAACGATGCGTTAGCGAGGAGTTTCAGACGTTACATCAGTCCTGCAGCACTGAGAGAGAACAACGGTCTGGTCAGGAACATCCAAACGCAGTCAACATTCTTCTAATGAGATTCAGAGAAAACTGCCGCTTTCAGCGTTAAACATCTAAGAGGAGATGTTCACAGGTCAACACTGCACAGCAGAATGAGGACAGGATAGATATCTATGTTGCATTGATAAACACTCAGTGCAGCATAATGGGGGAATGTCCTGTACGTTTATGCACACACTTATGGGTGTGATTTTGGTACGAAAGCTAGACAAGAAACTGCCATGAGGTAGGCAGAGCTTCAATCATCCCCACATTGTTGCAAATGTAGGTAGTGGAGTGTCTCTGAGGTGTTCTGGATTAAACTGTTCAGTTTTTGAGTCTTCAAAGTCTTCAAGATCTCATGGGAGAATGTTTCCAGGGGCATTATTTTGCATTATGCACAATGCTTAAAGACTGGAGTCAAATACTCCTCAATAAATCATATTATTTAATGATGTTAAACGTAACTTAACATTAGCGTAATTAACATTCTTTCTCCAGACAGTACAATTGTCCCCTTCAATTCACATGACGATTCACATGACAATCTTTATTCCACTAAAGTACAAGCAAAATTGGATCAAGCCACAAGGGTTACTCAATCTGTTCAACAGTACTCAGTGGAGTGTGCATTGTTGAGATACTGTACCTAATTTTAGTATGCTCCTTTGTTGCTATGGCAAGAACTGAATTCTGATACTTTATATTCCTATGATTAATACAGTTGACACATTTTGAAATGTAATGAATGAGCTGGCCAGCGAAAATATGTTTGTGGTGAGACATCATAGAGAGCCACAGAACTGGCTGGTGATGTCAGTGCTCAGGGGGAGTTTAATCTTGTGGTCATAGTTTGGTCGTATTTTTCACATTTCAATTTGCAGCTGGACTTCACAAGTGTCCCAAGGATAGGGTTGTGTGTGTGATAATTTGTTACTGGTGAAAAATCTGATTTTCACAGCAGTATCTGTGGCCCCAAGAGTAATGATGCAACATCACCCTGTGACTGAGTATGTGCTCAATGTGTGTACTTACTGTGTGCGTTTGTGTGTGTGAGAGAACAAGAGACAAGAGAGCGAGAGAAAGGGGAAGAGAGTGGGAGAGTGGGAGAACGGTAGAGAGACCTCGTGAATATTGACAAATCAACATGACACAAAAGCAACATCTGTGTCAAATCAAAACATCAACCACCATACTGCAGAAGCCCAAAATGAAAGGCTACCCAGGGTGAAATGAAATAGCATCGTTGATAACAGCAATTGTAATTTCATCTCTACCCCACATCTGCAGAGATCCGTCCTCACAAAAACACACCAGGCAGCCGGATGGAAAGCTGGTCAATAAAAATCGGAATGCAATCACTGGTTTATAGCGTGATTTGTATGAATTTAGCTGACTTAATTCCTGTTCTTTTGGTGGTCGAAGGTTCAGTTGTCTAAACCTTCTCTTTGTGCTTTGGAAGACCTCATGTGTGGATGATCATTGGTAATACACAATAAATATTGAAACATTCCACTTCTATACAATACGTAAACTTTAATTTATGAAGTGTAATTTATGTATTTTGTAAACTGTTTAGTGACATTTGGTGCTATTACTGGACAATACAGGACAAGAACAATAACATCACTATAAAGGGATGCCGGTTTATTTTCAATATATGCATATAAATAATTGATATGTATTCCTTGGACCTGACACAAAGTAACAACGTACGTCACTGTTACTGACAAAGCTATGTGATTCCCCCACTCTGCTGCAAAGCAGGCCCCAGCAGGGGGTCTGTGTCTCACCTCCTTCAGAACACTCCCAGGCAGCAGAAAAGTGCACCTGCCCCCACACACGAGCCCTGTTCCGAGCAGCCTGCTAATGTCGACCTGCCTGGTACACGCAGCGGGAGAGCGCCAAGACAGCAGCAATTTTCCACTGCATGTGAATGAGACTGGAGAGCAATCCGCCGGCCTAAGAGGCTGATAATCAGCACATCATTAGTGAGAGGAGGTTGGTGGGAATGGGGTTGGGATGGGAGAAACGAGCGAGGGGATGGGGGGAGGAGGTGGGGATGGAGGGGTAGTTGGGGAAGAGGGGAGGGGGGAGGGGGGGAACTCAGCAAAAAGTGAGTTCTCAGCAGCTGTGAGTGTTCTCGAGCGCTGGGGAGAGGATCTGCCTGCTGGTATTGGTGATCGGGGGTCGCGAGAATGAAAGACGGAATGAGCACACACATGTTAAGGTATAACAAAACTAAAACACTGTTATCTACTACTCTAAAGTAGAACCCCTATTATGGTTTTAAGACAACAAATCCACCGGGGTATAAAAGTACAACGTTTTTATCAACTGAGCCAGACCCGGCTTATGGTTTCCCTGTCCTTCCACTTAGCGGTTCCTTTTTACACTGCCCACAGTTGCCCATGCGCTAACCCTGCTTTCTAATTGTGCTTCGGGTGCCTCTGGAGTCTGTGCAGCGATGTGAGGTATTAGTAGTACTGACTCGGCTCTGTTTCTCTGCTGCTCGTGCTGCATGTTTCTCCCTGCAGTTCTAAGGCAGTGAAGAGCAACAAAGCTGATCTTATCACTTTCTTGCCCCCTCATCTGTTTTCAGCTTCTCGTCTGATCACATAAAAATATGCTTTGATCCTCACCCCCCCCCCCCCCCACCCCCCCTATGGACCAGGCTCACATATTCCTACTGAACTGCCTGTTTGAATACCAATAAACATTTCAGTGCAAACACATATATTATCAACACGTTGTAATTATATTTTCATCCATGTCTTCATGTTCAATTGGACCACTCATGTATGGCTACATCGTAGAAACGCTGCTTTGTGGTAGCCTTGTACGAATCCCTTACCATCATAGACCGCATGGTGACAGCATTTTACAAAGGACACAATTTATTCTACAGATACAGACGTTTGTGCGCACAGACCACAGTGATGTGAAGACCACAGAAGTCCACTGGCACTTGCTTATCGCTTATTCGTTACACGAATACATTTTACACTTTTGTGAAAAGCTTAATGCCGACTTCCATTTACTATAGACCCAAGTGAAACATTTTCTTATTAAACATTAAAATAATGTTGGCACCTGTCTCAGATATGACACCACATTCTTGCAGTCTTCGAGGCTCATTCAAATAATCAGGTAACCATCTAGTGGTCTATGGAGGCTAGTTTGATATTTTAATGTCTGATAATAAATGGTTATTCATTATTTCTAATTAATCCTAATCAATTCATAAATTATAATGTATTTGAAGTAGTCAACAGAACATTTCGCACTTATTATTATTCCACCTCATTTGACCCGTTTAAAATAGTATCAGAGCATCACGTTGCAATATTTCCCACTTCCAACTCTGCCTGCAGTGATGTTTCCCATCTTTCATACACGCGCGAATCAGTAGTTCAACTGACTCCGCCTAGCTAATGCGGGACTTGTCCAGAGGGTCTCTTTTCAACGGAAAGCATACCTAGAGCCCGAGCACGCATTAAGCTCTTAGACTCACTCACCATCGGTGAGCATAGTTTCAAGCAGGACTAGGACTGGAGCCAGGGCTCTCACGGGAGGCTGTGGCCACCGAGCAACATGTTTCCAACGTGGAGACGGCGAACGCGCGCGGCTGGCTTGGCACTGTCGGGGACCATGTTCGGGTTTTCATTTGTGCAGACGTGGGTCTCCTTTTGGATTCTGATGACAACTATGTGTATCCACCATACAGATGCTCAAGGTAAGGAATTAATGTTATATATGTGTATTTTCATATCAGCAGGCGAAACATGACAGGTATACTGCTAACCTGGTAACCTGCGACCGGACAGTTCACTTACTTGTTGGGGCCACATGCCGCACACTTTGCAGTGATTAATAACCAATTCTGTACAGTTACTTGAATTGTATTCATTTGCGTAGATTAGTTAGCCTGAAGCGTTACAAGTTAGCTCGTAAAGAATTATTGATTGAAACCCTTCCAGCCGTATTCCCCAACTGTAAATTCCAATAACGGAAAGATCATGGAATTCTGCATGAATTAATTGTGCTGGTGAGCTTCCGTATCACTGCTAAGCAGAAGGTCTGGTTCCCAGGTTACCGTCCAATGTCTGAACCTCGCACGGAGTGCATATATGAATGGCGTTAATGTTTCACAAATCAAAAGTAATTCAGTATTTGATATATTACTAGTAAAATTCACTTGTTTCCACCAAATTGAATCAGAGTCGCCATAGACAGCGTTCACGTTTAATATTCATTCTTTATTTCGGAAACGAAACCTTTCCAGGTTTTACATGTCAAGTACATGATTGACATATGATTTATTTAGAACGCCACTGGACCTAATCAAATCAAATCAAATCAAATTTATTTGTATAGCCCTTTTTACACGCAAGCATGTCACAGAGGGCTTCACATGCGCCCATAGAACTGCCCCTCAACCAACCTAAACCCTCAAGGAAGACAAGGAAAAACTCCCAGAAAAACTCCCACCGGGAGAAAAAATGGAAGAAACCTTGGGAGGAGCAATTCAGAGAGGGATCCCCTCCTCCAGAGACGGTTGGTAAGAGAGAGGAGCAGAACACAAGCTAAACATAGTCATACAGTGTCAATGGGTTTTGAAACACCAAAATCCATTGTTCGGCTTTATAGACGTTGGATGGGACCGGGAAACTCGCTGTTGGCCGTCATGGAGACTGGATTCCGGGTGACGACCTGGTTCAGCGTTGGCAGACCGACGACCAAGCAGGTCCTGACAGCTCAAACCCCCCACACCACAGGTAATGTGTGGGGGGGGGACAGAGAGGAGAGCAGGGATTAGAGAATGCCAGGAGCAGCTAACAGTTACAGTCAAAATAGAATGAGATCCCCACCGGTCAAGTGTGGACTAGTGCAGCAATTTAACAGAGCAAAAAGGGTATTTGATGCAGCCCCACACACCAAAACAACGACAGCCCCCCTCAGTTGGAACATGAAATCTGTTCCAGGGGAAAGAACTCTAAAGTAGGTTATACTTATACGAATAAGGATGAAAACAGCCAGTCCCCCGTTGTCTCCAACTAGTAATAAAAACTATAACAGTAACAATATACAGCAACGGAACTATAATAATAATAATACTAACAATATACAGTAACAGGTTTACTTTATTTGTAACATCTAGCTGGGCAATGTGAACATAAGCTATAATTAAAATTTAAAAGTTACATGTGATACACACATAGGCAAGCACACATCCCAGGTTTACATAGAAAGTACACACATACTTCCCTTTAACAATCATAGAATTGACTAAACAAGAACGTTTTTAATCTAGTTTTAAATGTCGAGACAGTATCAGCTTCCTTAATTGAGATGGGTAATTTGTTCCAAAGAAGAGGTGCTCTATATGAGAACGCCCTACCTCCAGCAGTTTTTTTCTTAACTTTGGGTATTACCAGATAGCCGGCATTTTGAGATCTTAGAGACCTTGCGGGGCAATAGGGTGCAAGGAGACCGGAGAGGTACAGTGGTGCCAATCCATGCAGAGATTTGTAAGTTAGTAGTAGAACTTTGAAATCAGCTCTGGCTTGGATAGGGAGCCAGTGTAAAGAGATAAGAGTCGATGTTATATGATCAAACTTTCTAGTTTTAGTCAATAGTCTAGCAGCAGCATTTTGCACCCGCTGTAAGTTTTTTAGGTAGGTAATTGGGAGGCCAGAGAACAACACATTGCAGTAGTCCAATCGGGACGTAACAAAAGCATGTATTAGTTTTTCAGCATCATCCTTTGAGAGGAATTTTCGTATTTTGGCAATATTACGTAGATGGAAAAATGCTGTTCTGGTGATTTGCTTAATATGGTACTCAAATGAAAGGTCTGGGTCCATTGTGACTCCCAGATTTTTTACCAGCTGGCTTTGAGATACTTTGACGCCGTCTAAGTCTAAGGTTAGATGGGATAAATTATTTCGGTGTTTTTTCGGACCAAAAATTTGAACCTCGGTTTTATCCGAATTAAGAAGAAGGAAATTTGCAGTCATCCAAGTTTTCAACCCGGAAACACAGGTTTCCATAGCATGTGGAAATTCTCCCGGCTTTATAGACATGTATAGCTGAGTATCATCTGCATAGCAGTGAAAATCTACCCCAAAACTTCTAATTATGTTTCCTAAAGGCAACATATAGAGTGAAAATAACAGAGGGCCTAAAACTGAACCCTGTGGTACTCCGTATTTTACAATGGAGCTCCTGGATGAGCAACCATCATAGTGGACATATTGTGATCTATCAGATAGATACGATCTGAACCACTGAAGTGAAGTACCAGAAATCCCAACATAGTTCTCCATACGTTCCAGGAGAATCTCATGATCTACAGTGTCAAAAGCTGCACTTAGGTCTAGAAGAACAAGGACAGAGCTAAAGCCCGCGTCAGAGGCTAATAATAGATCATTGACTACCTTGGCTAATGCAGTTTCAGTGCTGTGGTGAAGACGAAATCCAGACTGGAGAGGTTCATAGAGCTGATTTGAGGAGAGGTGCTCAGTGAGCTGTTTTGCCACAGCTTTTTCCAAAATTTTGGAGAGAGATGGCAAATTTGAAATGGGCCTGTAATTGCTAAGACAACCTGGATCCAGGTTTGGTTTTTTAAGAAGGGGCTTGATAATATCATTGGTGCTTCAGCTGTACATTGACCATAGTCATTATTTACATCCTCTTTACCTTCATCATGGATGGAAAAAGACATCTGAAGTATTAATAGCATATTCTGTAAAGGTAGCCAAGTAGAAGGCTGATGGGGTGAGGAGACAAATATAATGTGTACATTTTGTTGTTGAGGTTCAAAAGGTTTCCACCGAAGACTACGAAAGCCAATCAGAGAGGCTAGATGCTTGACATACGACAAGCTGACTCACAGAGTTCTATAGACCCAGAAGAGATGGCCTTGGTGGTTTGTGAATATCAAAGAGTCCTTTCCACACAGCGCGTGTTATAATCAGAAATAGTACAAGGACTGAAGTGGCAAAAAAACATAATAGACAGCATAATCCCTGTCCCTGTTCCTCACGAAACAGGCCATATTCAAATATGAGGAGTGCTCACAGCCTGGTTTGAGACTTCTCTTATCATGCCAAGCACAGCTCGTCTATAGCACTTCTCCCCATTCTGCTCCGGAGCTAACATGACTGGAGTCTGTGAGGAACCGTCAAGCCTTTCTGGGGTGTACTTCCTCCACAAGGGCTTACCTTTTCTCCCCAAACAGACGTCCTTCTCATCCTGCCATTTGTCTTCAAAGCCCATCAGTGTCCCTGGGCACGCATTAGCATTGGTGAGAGCTCCACTTCTCTGTTTGCCTGGGCTTTGAATGGGTCTGAAGCCCCTTTGAGGCCTGCTGATGACCAATCAGAGCCTCCAGCTCGTTGTGAAGACATCACGGAGGGTGGTCTAGCCTGAGACCGAGCCAGAGAGGGCTGCAGCCTGTGAAGCAGCGGCAGCTCCACTCCCCATGGGGCCTCCTTGTTTGTTCTAGAATAGTCTGGCTAATGAGCGGCAGTGCAACTGTGTTTCTGCATGAAGTGAGATGCTCCCTACTGTCCTCGAAGAGCGCGGAGCTCTCCCCGGATTCCATAAATTAGGGGAACGCAACGACAGAGGAGAAGGTCCCTGGGGGAGCTGGAGGTGGCTGGGAACTTGTTTTTCCAGCGGCGCTGAGAGCAGCTCCCGCTGTGTTAGGTAGCGCGCTGTGCTACCGCTCGCATGGGGATACCTGCTGGAGTCCACAGAGGGAGCTATCTGTGACGGTGGGCAGGGCACAGCAGGCCATTTCAGACCCTTCATTTAAATGCTAGGAACAAGAATGCAGGCATGAGGTTTTCTCTTTCCTTACCCCCCTCCGTCCCCTCCGTCCCCGTCCCCCCCACACACACTGCAGCTGTTTGTTCAAATTCGAACCTCCCCTACCAAAATGGCCTGTGTGTGCAAACAGTGTGTTCAGGGGCGTTTGTGTCTGTCTGTATCGAGCTTTGATCTAGATAGCTAAGACATTCTGCCAATTCACATCCAAAATGCTCTTCCAGCCTTACACTATTATGCCGTTTGACAGATGTCAGCCATTTTCCAATCTTTAAATCTTATGATAATCCACCATGCTTACAAAAAAGGCATTTGTTTAAACACTCTGATAAATCCTTGTGTGATTAAAACTCCCTGGCCTTATGCAGGCACAAGATAATAATTTATGCTGTAGCTGGGCCAGTGACACACATACACACACATCCACACACACACACACACACACACACACACTGAGAGCTGGAAAAGGAATAAAGAATAATCAATTCATACACTCTCATCTCCAACATTATTCTCATACAAAACAGTCACCTATGAACTCGACAAAAGCATTCAGCATGGTTTATTCCCACATTACAGTAATGCTATGAAATCAACCATGTCCATCCATTAAGTAATCTATTATGCACACTATACAGTCACAGATGCTAGCACTTCCAAAGGCTTACCACTGTCAGGCACTAGATCTTAGGTGTGTTGTTAAATCTTGAGCAATGTAAATGACTAAAGCTCATGCCCGGGCCAACACATGGAGCAGCTTGATGAAGCCTCGGTTTCCATCTCCCATATGGACCATTATGATTTGGGAGCTGCTGTAACCTCAGAGAACGCTGTATCGTAATTACATACACCGCATATTTATCTCCCTGTTTGGTGACACATATTTAATTACATGTCTTTGGTGCTCTAGAGAGCCAACAGATGTCTGCTGAAATTTGGACCAAATGCTTGTTTTCTTCCCAGCTCTGTGTGTGCCCAGAAATGCTAGTGACACACACACACACGCGCACACACACACAAGCACACATGCACACACAGCCTCAGGTGAAATTGGGTGACAGCCTGACTACCTAATCAGAATGGTTGTGTCTGTTTAGTGCCTGACTGTGTGTTTGGCTGCCTGCTTCTCCCAGGCTACTTGTGTTGCTGTCTACACATGTTTATTCATGTCGCCACACAGTGGAATACATTCACCAAGACTGAATGAGTCTTACTGTAACAGAATTAGGTGAGACTGTCGCAATGCCTGTAGACCTCTGGAGAGAGAAAAAAAGGCTGACATGTTGGTATATTTCAACCTTCAATGTAATAAAAAAAGAAAAAGTCCGTAAATCTTAGCTAACGGTGACAAATCATTCTGGTCTATTGCAAAAGAACAATAGCGTCTCCACATTCTCACTGATATCGCTTCAGGAGGCTTTTAAACAGACTCAGTCAAGCAGGAAAACTGTGTTTATAGTTCATAATGGAAATGTAATCAGATTAGTTTGGACTGTGGAGTTTGGCACACACCCCATGCCCAGTAATTGCCATGTACCCGCAGGGTTATGATAATGGGTGTTTGCATGGGACACAGAGCCCTATCTCCCACCAGGGTTTTGTCATGTTGCCATGGAACGCCAGCCCACAGGAATTAAGACTTGCTACTGCCATTTCAACAGTGCTCTGTTGAAGTGGAAAAGCTATATTACACATTCAGCTATTCGGACTCACCAGCACTAAGTATTTGTTGGAATTGTTTTGACAGTTTGAAAGGATGTGAAACTTACAGATGCGGTTTATTTCTTTTTTTTTATCCTCCATTTCTATCAACAGACCAATCCACAGTGTAAATCTTTTCACCTGAAATGAAAAACGTCATTTAGACAGAAATATATGTGATGTGATTGACTACCGAATGAGCAACTGCCCCTAATGCATACTTTGATTGAGGAGAGAGCCCATTATTTTAGGGCCCATTATGATGGCTGCTGCCCCGGCATCAGGACAGCGAGGCTTCCTCTCTCCACACTAGCTTGTTTACTGACAGGAGAGGAGCTTCAGGGAAGAAGGGACTTAAATTCCACACATATTAACACACTAGGCAAAACGTCTAATCAATCTGTCACAGGACCTGAAGGCACATCTCCTACTATTAAGAAAGAGAAAGAGAAATGGCTTTGAGATTGGGCTTGAAGTGGGATCACGAAATAAAAGAGAAAACGACCTTGGATTAAGGGGTAGAAAAAGTCCAAGTATTTTTTTTTCCGTGGCCCTCTCCTATACACACACGCAAGCAAACCATAAACATGGATTTGATGAATGAGCTAAGATGTATTGAGCATTGCAGCATTCCAACAGGCACTGTTAAAAAAGCCTTTTAAAACTGTTTACAAAATGGCCATCTTACCTTTATCAACAGCAACTAAAGCAATCGACGTGGTATTTTTGGACCATACATCTGTGCGTTTCAAGCCCCCAAGCTGTTCTGTGTAAACATTTAAACAACACAAAGGCAACTCAAGGCAAACTGCAGTGAGAAACAAAGCTCTTTATAGCACAATGTGTGCTGAGAATCTCCACTTTTATTCTGCTCTGCCCTCCTGGGGAATGGTGAGTATGTTCTTGAGTTGTGAATAAAAATTGCAAAAAAGGGCTAAGAAAAAAGGATACAAAAGTGTGTGTGTATGTGTGTGTGTGTGTGGGGGGGGGGGGCGGCGGGTCGAGAGAGAGAGAGAGAGGCTGTGTTTTTCCTTATCTTGTTTTCTTTTCTGGACGAACATGAGTGGTTGAACCCCTTTTTATGTAACAAAAAAAAGAAACATCTATTCACATCCTGAGATCCTGCTCCAGTCCTCTCCTAGTGTCACGCTGACCTCAACTCCAGACAAGCCCAACCTCTAGCTGTGTTGGCCGGCCTCCTGCATGTGCTCCCCAGTAGACGATGAGGTGATGGACACGCGTACGCTGCCGGGCCACAGGAGAAGAGAAAAACACACGTGGGGAACGGGGGAGCGGCGCCTCTACGGATTCTACGGACCGTGAATCAAAGTAGGAATCAGTCGGGTGATGTGCTTCCCTGAGCTTTCGCGTTGTGTTGCTGTTTACGTGATCATTTTCCAGTATCAACGAGGGGTCTGTAAACAGAATTCTTCGTCTGTGCATGTCAGCCTTCCTCTGGGATGGCCTGCAGAACGGAAAGTGGCCCTGACAACCTAGTTGTCTGGGGAGACCAGGAAGCAGAGAAGAGCTAAAGCTGAGCTGAGCTCCATGAGGGGGGCGGGCGGGGGGGGGGGACAGAATCCTTCCGAAATCCACGGCACGCTCCCTGTCACCAGGCCTAGGCTTCGGGCAGGTCTGGGATCATGGGGCTTCTTTGCTGTGGGGCCTAGCTTGCTGCTGCTGCTGCGCAACGTGGCCGGTCCTTGGCTACAGGCCGGCTGGCCTGGCCCACTGCCTCTGGCTGCTTCTCAATGCCTTGTGCTCAGTATTGATTAGGAGCAGCACTGAGGCCTTTCTCGCTCCCGTATCCACCGGTCCACTGCCCACATGGGAACTCGCATCTGTTTGATGTCACTTTTGTTTTCCGCCTTCTGTACTCGTGACACCTAATAGTCGGGTTCACATGCAAGCGTGCTAACACTTTATGGCAGCCCCTCCCAATCTCTTCCTTGTTGTCTTTCCACAACCCTCCACCTTCATGGTAAACAAATTGACTGTGGCTAAGAAGGGAGATATCTTGAGGGAAATCTGTATGCGCAGGCATGGGTGGAAGCGTAAATCCAAAGGCATCCTTTGATATACAGACACACCCAGTTGCGATTTCTGCCGGCTGGTGTTATTGTTATGCCTTATAAGACTTCCCGCTCCTCTCTTTACGCAAAGCGGTAGTGGGAGCTACTTTCTTATTTCTGGAATGAGCTGCAGTTCAGCACATCTTGGATGGTTGTCCTTCGCGGTGCCGTCAAGAGAGCGTGAGATGGGGAGACGAGATGGGAGCTGACAGTGGGACTAGGGGACTGGTGGACTGTCACATCTGGAGCCCCTGTTCTCGGGCCCTCCAGACGTCCCCATGCTCTGGGAGCATATGCTGGGACTCACTCCACCCTCCTCTCCACTCAGGTGCTGACCTGGAGAGTCCACAGACTTTTTTGTTGTTGTTGTCTCCTGCCATGGACTTTTGAATCTAGCTTTTGTATCTACGTGTGGCACTCAAATGTGTTCTCAAAGCGTTCCCAAAAACACTTGCGTATACTCCAGTAAGACCCCAAGAAGCAAAGCACGGGTTTCAATTGGCTCACCTTTGGATTCCTCCAAATCATGGCCTTGAGGACTGCTTGTCTGTGTTTGAAGGCACGTCAAGCTGTTTGAAACAACTGCTTCTCAAATGTTGTATGGGAAGATTATGTCAGCAGAGAATGGCGGAATTCAAAGTGCGGATCCCCAGAACATGCACAAAGAGCTAACACTGCATTTCAGAAGATACAGCTGAAGTATTCATGGTATTTTCACTGCTCTGCTACACTAGCAGGATTAATAGAACCAGGGCCATGGAGAACCAAAGTTTTGACAATGAAGCATGAATCCGCTGATATGCAAATCCAGTCCACCATGTGCTTCTGCCTGGAATGATTTAGGATGCGTTTGAGAGAAGCCCTCTGAGGTTAAACGAGAAGTCTGTGGTGCATTGCACCTCTCAAAGCAACCAGCACTGACAAGGATTAAAGAGATCCTGTGCAGATACATTTGCCTATTTATTTTCATTTCAAACGGAGCTTGAAAGTAAAATCCAATAAAAGTGTCTTTATTGCCTTGATCCATTCTACCAGACGTACAAACACGCTCACAGGACCATGCACACACAATCTCTCTCCCTCTCCCTCTCTCTCTCTCTCTCTCTCTCTCTCTCTCTCTCTCTCTCTCTCTCACTCTCTCTCTCTCCCTCTCCCTCTCTCTCTCTCTCTCTCTCTCTCTCTCTCTCTCTCTCTCTCTCTCTCTCTCTCACTCTCTTACACGCACCCGCACACAAACACACACCCCACACACAAATTGCTTTGTTATCTCAAAATAGGGCTTCAGAAGACCTGGCTCAGGCCTGGACTCAAAGCACTCATCTTCACACACACCAAAGTGGTCCATGTAGGCCACAGTACGGTTCTAGTACATCAATAGACATAAACTTTTGGACATTTGAATGAGTTGAAACGGTGTGTGCCACTGGTCTTTCATTTATACTATTGACCATTTTAGCATCTCTATCTGCCCCACGGCTCACGATGCACCAACTGTAGAACTGTGGAGAGAGAGAGAAAGAGAGAGAAAGAGGTATCGAGGAAAACAGATTCAAAAAGATATATTGGGGCTAAAGAGGGTGTAGAGGTAGACAGATGGGTATGGAGTGGATGAAAGAGAGCTGCGTCTGAGGCCTAGATATTGCTGTGGTGTACAGTAGCACAAATCCCAAATTCTGTGCGGATTTGGTGGTAGCTAGGAAACAGCTGACAGTAAAATGGGGGGGGGGGATCAAAGGGATTAGTGTGGCTGGTTAGAGCCCAAAACAGTAACCCCTCTGCCTCTCCCTAACCCTGCCTTTCTCTAAACTCACCCCCCTGTGTCAGGCAGGCCTCAGACAGGGCTTGTTAGTACGGTGGCTGGGTGGATTTATTTGAGGGTTTTTTCAAACTATTCTTTTGCACACCCTTGGATGCTCAGATGCACTTTGACAAAGACAAGAGATGCAAAGAGGAAGGTTATGATTTTAAAAGAAGAGGCTGAAGAGAAAGAAAAAAAAAACGTGCAAGCCCGCAGACGCAAAGGGATCCAGACGTAACAAAGCCATTGTGACTTGAGGGGAGGAGGATGCACACGTCAGATGCAATCAGCGTTAACGTCTCCCATCTGAGTGAGGTTTCCTGTCACCGGCTCTTGAGACGCCGCCTGTTTAAAATCTGTAGGGGACTGCGTAGCCCCGCCAGGGTCGCCCTAACCTCGGTCACCGTCTCTTCTTGTCTCTCAGCCGGGCTGCCATGGAGACTCCCCCCCTACCCCACCTCCCTGCCCAGCCTCAGAGTGGTAGAACCGAGTGCTGCACCACAGGGCCTAAGGAGCCGCCGTCCCTCTACTGTTGGTGGAATGGGAAGGGCGGGACATGAGAAGGCACTCTGGCCTGTCAGACGAAGACCTCTAGAGAGACGGCCCAATCAAAACCTAGCGTGTGACGCGCATGTTATATGCTGGCAGGAAACATGCGTTGTGCTCCTCTGTTACTTTGAGCAAGGCTATTATAGCGGCATGGATAATGGGGGCTTTGTGTGTTTGTACTGTTTGGAAATGAAAGAGCTGTGATTGAGGGTGTTTTGAGCCCATACTGTGTATAAAATACATGTCAGGTTTCATTTTAGGGTCAATGTTCTAGAACAGAACCCTGCTGGCCAATTAATTTTATTTCAAAGAGAGAGACAGAGGGGGAGCTTTTCAAGAAATAATTTTCTTGTTGGTAGGGACTGATGGAGAGAATGTGACCTTGTGGGGAACCATTGAGCATGTTCACCGACAGCAGGGCTAGCTTCTGCCGTCTCAGTCGGCAGTCTCAAAGATTATATCACTTTAATGAAGTTTCTGTGGATAATGTTTTGTTCCATGGGAAAAAATAATAATTTCTTTCTGTGATCATGTGGAGGGACTAATGTAAGTTAAAACATGTTTGGAGAGGGAGGACAACTCAAATGATTTGCAATTGATGTGTCAGCGTGCATAAAAGCCAACATTTCTGTTTCATAGTTACTGTTTTACATATTTTTGGGTAAGCAATGAATAGGAACTGTTGAACTGTGGTCTGTTGCCAGGAGGGCGGGAGAATAGAAGTAGCCGAGTCAAGACGACGAGTCAGAAGGTGCAGAGAGGTGAAGAGGGGTCGTTTCAGTGTGGTTCGGAAATAAAGGATTGGCACTGGATGATAACCTGAAAAACCATCATACCTTTACAATAGCAAGCGTGCTATGAACCTAAAACAATCACTTTAACCACAACAAATCTCCCCCTCTCCCACTCACGCTCCCTCTCGTTCCCTCCCTCCCTGCCATCTCCTCCCCTCCATCTCGCCATCTCTCCCTGGGCCTCAATCGATCCTTGGGCTTTATTAAGGCCTTTCATCCCATGGCTGTGAAGATCTGGACACATCTCCTCCCCTCAGCCTCTAGGACTTACTTTCACCAGCTCCTTATAACCCCAGACAGAGGAGCACAGCCTTGCTGCAGAGCTCGCTGACACATGGAAACTCAAAAGGAGGTGGTGGTGGTGGTGCTGCTGCTGCTGCTGTTTAAAAGCTTTAATCATGCCACTGCTCCCAACCTGTATGGTGCTGCACTCTGCATCATTGAAAGCCTGTTTTATTAATGCTGTCCAGAGTGAGAGACTGGAGGAGAGCTATTGTTCAGCACTTGATTTAAAACAGGCTCGAGCGGAAACAAAGGCCATGAAAAAAACATGTCAAGAGTCCTAGTAGCTTTGTGAAACACCAATCTCAAGCATTCTCCATAGTACACTTGTACTGTACGTGGGGGATTTAGTATCAGTGGGAGATTGTTATTGTTATTGCGTTAAACGTAGGCTCTAAATATACAGTTAATCCATACATAAAAAGAGAGAGCTATTGAATTTGCCAGTGGGCATTAAAACAATCATTGTCACTTATTGCCTTTGTAGAGGACTGTCTGTAATTGTCCGTCTGATATCTGTGGAGTCATGTTGATTAGTAGAGACTGCATGAGTCACCATAAATGGGGTTCATAACAGGCTTTATGTGACACATACCAGCCAATCAAAGCCAAGTATTCTCTCTTCGTGCGAGCAAGAGGAAGTCAAGTTCTTGTGCAAGCCTGATGCCTAATTGCTCTCATTAGCAGCCAGTGCTTACAACTGGTATTCATCGCAATTAACCGGTTGCCGCCGAGATGTTACGAGGAAGAATACGGCAGCGGGTCAAGGAGATAAAAGGGCCTAATTAATTCTCACTTAAATGAATGATTTTATATTTCAAAGGCATTCAAAATTGTGTTTTCGTGAATCTCCCACGATGAGTGGTGGTGGTGGTGAGAGTTATTTGGGGATGGGCAGGGTGAAACGTCTGAGGGCAAGATATAAATCACGAGCCATTGTTGTCTGACAGCAAGCACCTTTGCAGTGATTGCCGATGTTATTAATTTGCGAGATGAGAGGAGCAGGCTGTAGCCTCTGATGCCAGCATTCAGCATTAAACAACGGCTTTTATGAATGACACTCAGGCCTAATGAATATGAATATGTTGATAAAAATAGGCATGGGCCCTTCTTCAGTACAGATTGGGAGTGACAGTCACATGGGCAGGGCATGGTTGACAAAAGAAACGACTGGTGCTCCGGGGATCGAGAACACTGCAGGGATCAGACCAGTAAACACACACAAACACACACGTACACACTGAGATGTCTTCATGTGCTCAGAGAGCTATACACTTGGCAGACTGAGTGGTTGACATTCAAGGATTTAGAAACAAAGGGGAGATGTGACCTCACTCGGAACGTGCTTGAATGTATTAAGAAAGAATAAGCTTGATTGGTCTGTCTCTGCGTCTTCTCTGCCCTTGGAGCCCTGGAATCATAACTATTCTAGCACTCTTCATGCTTAATTGTTCTGTTTTGCATTGTGTCCAAGAGCATTTGGCATTGATTCATATTGTAACAGGTGGGAGACTTGAAGGGTGATTTTTTCTTTCTTGCCGAAGAAAGAGTGTGTTGTTTGTAGGTGATCTATGCAGCACAAACAACATTTACTATTCATGCCGAACAATTTACAGACCATTTCTCTGGAACACAAGTGCATCAATCATTTGTCATTAGTACACAATTCCTTCTTTTTTCAACCTGTGTTGGGACTTGGAGATATGTCTATTAATTTGTCTCTGGTTGTATTCTGCACCAGTTATGCATTCAACCAATTCTTCATAGCGTCTTTCATGGAAACAACGTTGAATTGAAATGTCTATAAAGTAGTGAGGCATTCATTTATAACTGTGCAGTTTACTACTGAACGTGTTAGCTTGACTCAAGACAGTAATCATTCTGTAACAACGACTATTCTTTCTAAATGGCCCATTCTTTGCCAATTGACGATATGTACACTCAGAAAGTGACAGATGGTGATGTGTGTAATATTATGCTGTTTTGTCTTATTTGTTTTAATTATAAATTAAGATTGCTTTGTAGCTTGTTGCATTGCTTCAGGAACGTAGGCCCATTGGTAACACCATGCCTTTTTCATGTGTTGTGCATTCACCCACAGGACTGTCTTCATGCCAAAAGTCTCCTCTTAATCAACATTGAAATGCTTATTTTTTCCTCCTCAGGCAATGAAGTACCCCTGAGTAAGTCCTATCGTGAGCACAGATGAGAGAGATGAAAAAACAGAAATATGCAAATCAGCTCATCTGGCTCTCTCTGTGGGTGGCAGTTTTAATTGATTAATTGTAGATGTTTATTTGATTGGTTGCAGCTTAGTAATCCAAGACGTTATTTGTCAAGCTGTTCTGCTTCGAAGCCCAAGTGTTTTTGGGTCTTTGCTTTTCCTGCAGTGTGTTGTTTTTTTCTTCTTCTCTAGACGTAAAATGTGTTGTTTTTGTGTGTTCTCAAGCGAGGAATTTGAAGTAGATACACAAACTGTGGCGGCTCTTCAAAGTATGATAACAGTTTTATAGAAATGAGGAAGCAATCGGCGCGTGCGCGTGTTTTTTAGATGAGCCCAATGTGACATTGGCTCTCCTTCTGTCGCCTGCTCCTCAGTGTAGAGGACAGAGACATGGACATGACTGTCGTCACAGTGGCAACCTTGAGCTGGACTCCTGTTGAGAAGAAGCCTTCGCTTTTAGACCAGAAGGAACCCAGCCCCGGACCTAATTGGTTTAGAATGCACCCATGGATCTGAGCCATCAAATTGAACTAATTAACAGCCGAGGCAACCTTCAAAGGTGCGAGAACTGTCTTTTTTTTTTTCTATTTGCACTTTTTCTATACGGCTCAGTTCTTTTTGTGCAAACTGTGTTTATAGCCTGAAACTAGGTTGAAAGTACCTAGCAACCGCTCAGATGAAAAGTAGAGGTAGTAAGAAAGATAAAAGCACTACGTGCTCCCTTGACAAAAACATGTTGGCTGATAAAGGGAACCGATAACAAAGTTGAACTGGGAGAGCAATTTCTGGAGATTTCAAAAATATATGTATGTATCTTCCCCTTCTGCTTTTATAAGGGAGAAGGCTGTTCATCACGTTGATGTACAGTACCAGTCAACAGTTTGGACATGGGAAAATGTGTCCAAACGTTTGACTGGTACTGTATGTGTACTGTATATGTACTGTATGTGTACTGTATGTGTACTGGATGTCTCTGTGTGTATGTGTGTGTACGTGTGCCCTTTGCATGTTTGTGTGGTTGTTCTATTCTTCCCCTGAGAAAGATTACACGGACGATGTGAGAAATCATTCTTAATCTGGAGAACTTCGAATCGGAACAGAATTCTGCCAGAATCTTTGCCTGAATCATGACTCAGCAAAGTCAACATGCATCAAAGCTGCTGCTGCTTTTAGCCCCAATTGTAGGTTAAAGGTCAACGCCACCTTAGTGAATAATGAATAAATATATATAAGTCCCAACTGAGAGGTATCCCTTCCTGTTCCTCCTCATCTCCCAGACTGGCTGGAGAGAGCCCCTTGTGTTTGCCTGTAATGTCCCTGTATATATGCAGAGTTTCATATTTCAATCACAGCCACGCTAGCCGAAATTGGTGGTTTAAGATGAAGTTGAAATTGAAAAGTGGCTATCGTGTCTGCATGAGAAAACACATTTGAATCCTGGAAAAAGGTGTTGGGCTGCAGCTGGGGGCTGTCATCGTGTGACGTCTCATTCTTAGAGGAGGCCAGGACTACAACTACAGTCGTAAGCCACCTAAATGATTTCGCAGCTAGGGTCATACTGGGGACAAGAGTATTGAGGAAATATTTCATTATAGCCTCTCTGAATCAATGATTCATCATTGGTAATATTCATGGCCCATAAATGATATATTGGAATTTGATGAGGTAGATCTACGATCCCAAAGTTAAATGTCACAGAGGTATTCAGCTGGAGTAATGGGGTGTTTTGTTCAAATTAATGGCTTGTGTTATTCTGTCCATAAATTATCCATAGGTAATGACATGTTGTACATGCTAATTCTTCTGCAGTTTAATTCGATTGGGAACTAGACTGTGAAACATTTTTTATTTCCTTCTTTATGCCTTTTCTCTTATAGTTGGCTTAGTCGTCACATCGTTTTAAGTGTCCAATAGGAGTTCATTGGGTTAAAATATATATATCTAAAAACAAAATATCTCATGAATATGGAGAGGAGCGGGTAGGAGAGGAAGACGGCAGTTGAAAGCAAAATATATCGAAGGAAAGACCTAGACAGAGATAACGGATGGTTATGAACAGACGGCATGGACGACGGCTGACAGGTATGATGACTGAATGGATTAAAATATGATGATTTCATCTCAGTCCATGAGAAATAGGATTGATTGACCTGAACTGCCTGTGCCACCTGGGTCTGCACCGCACAGTTCTCCAACTTCCAAATCCCCCCCCCCCCCCCCCCCCCCCCCCCCACAGAAAAAAAAGAAAGTATTTCTACTCCTCCACACACCATCCACATTCCTCTCCTCTCTTGGTCAGTGTTGTATCTCTCCTGGTTTCGTTTCACTTCTAGCTAAAAGACCAGAGAGATGGGTTCGAGAAAAACTCGGCCAGTGGCCACAGTGCTGTGTTTTCCCTCCCACAGGTTGTGCTGCAGTCCTCTGCAGCAGTTATCGGTTTATCGGTTACCATCACAAGACGGTAATTTGCCGGGACTTGCTGGGACATGATTAAAGATCCTCAAACGCGACGTGGTGGCTCAACTTGGTGCCGAGAGTCACACTGGAGAACACAGCCTCACACCGTGGTGACGAGGGCAGAGAGGAGCGAAGCAGACGGCCCTGTGCATAAACATCAATGTCTTGAAATCTCCTGAGCTACCCTTTTAATGCTCCAGGATCCTTCTGGCCCTGTGGATAATTGATTGTGTTGGGTCTAATGGGATTAAGGGGCAGCCCTGGTGGACACACATCATGCCGAGTGAGGCAGCGACGATGATATGATAGAGGAGGACGATATGATAGAGGAGGGGAGATACGAGAGGTGGGGAGAGAAAGAGAGCGAGGGAGGCCGAGAAAGAGAGAGAGAGAGATGATGGCTTCGGGTTACATCTCTGTCCACCCTAATTAGTTTGGTGAAAAGAGCCAGAGATGATCCTATGCCCGAGTGAGAAGCTTGTTAGTATAAGAGATGCCAACCGCAGGCTATTGGTTTTGACGGTATTTTGCCTCGCAGGGCGAGTCCCTTGGACTGTGCCGTACGTGTGCGTGTGTGTGGAGATGAAAGAGAGGGAAACAAGGGGCACTGTGAACCAGTCCTATGTTAGCTGGTCCTCGGCAGGTTCCCCTGCTCGAGCTCAGCCTCTTCAAACGGAATCTCTCTCTTTTCCTGCCATGTGTTTTTAACGACGCCTCACTTGGGACAAGATAAAGCAAGTGCGCTATGGGAAGATGTACACAGTCATGTGTTTCCATCCAGGTAGTAGTTGTAGAGTGGTCAATGTTGACCTTGTCTGATCTGGCCTGGCCTAGTCTGGTCTGGTCCAGTCTATTCTAGTCTGGACTGGTCTGCTCTGGCCTGTGCTACTCTGTGGTCCATCCAGGCAGAGCAGTCTGGCAGCAGGGTGAACAGGCAGGACCTGTCTTTGCTGGATCACTGGCTCTATTCAGAGCTCCAGGCACTAAGATCAGCCCACAGATCCAGGTTTTGTCTCTGCTGAATGGGGGGCTGCTGCAGCCCACCAGGGGTTGACTGGGGTGGAGGGCGGGGGGGGGGGGGGGGGGGGGTTCATTGGGGGGTTGGAATATGCAAGGTCAGGGTAACTGTAGCCATTTTAGGTTGGCGGAGGTGGCGCTCTGCCAGCGGCTTCCTGTAGAGGGAAGCAGGAATGTGTGGTTTTATTTGTCTGTCTGTGTGTCTGTGTGTGTATGTGTCTGTGTCTGTAGCTTGTGTGAAAAGAGAGAAAGAAAGGGGTTCTTTAGACCCTCTTTATATAGCTGCCCAATGGTTTGCCTGCCATACATTTCTATCAGTCTTTCTCCATTCATCTAAAACTAAAGGCTGTGTTATAGATTATATGTGTGCCGCTTACCTCACATAAACTTCCTGTTTGGTTCAATGAGCCGTTTGGCACGACCGTTCCTTTTTCACTTAACATAAAGTGGGTGGCTGGTTTGCCGAAAGTAACATTTGGCCAGAGATTTTCTGTTTGCATACAGGACACATTATCATGGTTGTGGGCGCAACTTATCCTGACAATGATTGTGTGAGGAGAACTATTGTAATCCGTGCATGTCTGAACGTCTTGACTTCAGTGAATAGATGATGCGAGTACCTGTATAGTTTGCGTTGTCTGGAAATGTGTTTGTGTGTGAGAAGAATTGTGTCACTATGACCTACTGTCTGTTCACTGTTGTCGGGTAGGTGACAGGTTAGGTGTTGCCATGGTTACCTAGGGGCAGGGTTGTTGTTTGATAGCGGCCCCGCATTGTCATATTTTTTCTTCTTTCTTGTTTTCCTTCGTTCATGAACAAAGCATCATCGGACGACGTGGGGGACAGAGAGGCACCGACCAGGTGTTGCGCTACTTTACTAGATGTGTTGTACTGTAGAAAAGAGCTATTTGTCAGCTCTTCTGCGTGTCCAGGGACGTTTCCCGGGGAGCTGTGAATCCCGGGCAGGCCCAGATGCTGTGGCGGCCTGGTCGGCTGCCCTCTCTCTCGTCTGCCCACATGAAACTCACAGACCCATTTCCCTCGCAGCACTAAATCTCTTTAATTCCATCATCTGTTGCCCATTGAGGGCGGCAATTTTCTCTTTATGCTGCGTTTTAGTGTGTCATTAAGAATTCTGTATGGTTGGAGGCCAGGCAGCTAGCTGAGGTGTCCAGTGTCTAACCTCTGTGTTTCTCGCCCCGGGGGGACACATTCAGATATAAAGGCAGTGTTTAAACAGTTTGAGTTAGACACACAGGAACACGTTACACATCCAGAGGCCTGCACCGGTGCCCACGTCACTCCAATGTTTCGCCAATATTGGACTTTTCCTGGGGAGGTTTGGAAGTGATTTTCCTGGAGGTTGCAGACAGGCGTCGGCGTGTCATCGTGCCTTCAGAGAGAGGATGATGGTGCTGACCTTAATGAACATCTGGATGGAAAGGTTAGGGCAGCTGGAGCATGACTTTATTACACTCAATTTGGTGCAATTTTGAGATACAGTCTAGTTTTTATAGGAGAGTGTGTGTGTGTGTGTGTGTGGTGGTGGGGGGGGGTAATCTATTAAAGCTTTCCTCATCCTCTGTACAGCGTATGTACAGACACAAACACAACCGTGAACGTTTGACTTGCATAAGCAGACTTTTAGCCAACAGCAGTCCACCACATTATCTACCTTAAAACACCTTGAACTTGTGTGTGTGTGCAAACAATGTTAAAGCCTTCCCTTATTGGTCCTCCTCTCTCCTGCCTCACCTTGCCACGCTCTACCTCGCCAGACCCTGTCTGGAATCAGGCGCTGGGAGCTGGAACTGACACTGACACTAAGAGAGATTGTTCCATGTTAATCACGGAAGTGTCTGGATCTGCAGGGAGTCTCCATGACCTCCGCTACCCTGTCGGTTTGTCTGTTTGTCCTCTCCTACCCTGTCTGTCTGTCTGCCTGTCCTCTCCTACCCTGTCTGTCTGTCTGCCTGTCCTCTCCTACCCTGTCTGTCTGTCCTACCTTCTCTGTGTGTCTGTTTTACCTCTCCTACCCTGTCTGTCTGTCTGTCTGTTTTTCTGTCTGTTTGTCCTCCGCTACCCTGTCTGTCTGTCCTACCCTGTCTGTTTGTCTGTTTGTCCTCCCCTATACTCTGTCTGTCTGCCTGTCCTCCCCTAGGCTGTCTGTCTGTCCTCCCCTATACTCTGTCTGTCTGCCTGTCCTCCCCTAGGCTGTCTGTCCTCCCCTATACTCTGTCTGTCTGCCTGTCCTCCCCTAGGCTGTCTGTCTGTCCTCCCCTATACTCTGTCTGTCTGCCTGTCCTCCCCTAGGCTGTCGATCTGTCTTCCACTTACCTCTTTGCCTACGCTACAGACGAGAGATTTTCAATGCGATGTGTTGACACCAATGTTCCTATGTCCATGTGAACTTGACAATTCTAAGTACATCCTTGCCCCGAAATTGCCCTTCAATATTCTTAAAGGTTTATTTAAATATAATTGTATTCATTATTATACAATATTGTACAGTGTGTACTGTACAGTCTATAAATGACATGTTTTCCCCACAATATATGTACCATTATTGAGTCTAATGCGACTGATGCACAAGTCAAAAATGATTGTTTAGTATTAAGGCACCAACTGTTTGATGGGATTATTTTCAGCAAATATCTTCACAATACCAGCGGTATTTACTCTGTTATTGCTCTAACATTAAACGATCCAGGACGTGTTTTTCCATGCTGCTCACCAGGACTAAGACAAACACAGGCCAGTTTTTACTGATCTGGAGCCAACATGCAGTGATGTCACTGATACCCACTGTGGCAAACAACAACAGGAGCCAATAATATGGGATTAGTAAAGTAGTATTCACGACTCGGCGGAGAACTGTTACAGATACAGCCACGAGATTCAGAGCCCTGCTGCACAGGGATGTCAGATGCCCATCGAGTGTTATCCCCTGAGATAATCCTAATCCAGGGATTTTGACCACCTCACACATATGACAACAGGCAGAACTCAGGAGAGCAGCTTCACCCCCCCCCCCTCCTCTCTCTCTCTCTCTCTCTCGTCTCGCTCTAGTCCCTGAGGTTTGGGGAACCCTAAATGCGGGATTATTCCTACTTCCACAGATCATCCCCACCCTAGCCCACCCAGCCTTCCACCTCTCCCTCTTCAGACCCCTTCCCCCTGGATTACCGGGCCGGTAATCTGACTGTGTGGTGACACACATCAGCCGTGAGGTGCCTGGCGAGCGAAGTCCCTGTGGGGATTAAAGGGTTTTCTAATCTCGGATCCAGCCAGACCCCACACAAGCCCATGGACCTGCATGACATTACCTCCACCGTTGAGGAGAATCCTGTCACACACTCCCTGGGTTCATTATTTCATTAGTCTGGAGCCAGTGGCGCTGTGCAACCTTTTCTCTCCTCCTCCTTGTTCTGTCTATCATGGTCCTCCTGCCACTGTGGATCTATGTCTAAACAGAAGGATCCCCGCGCTGGCTCCAGAGTCTCATGCAGCAACGCCACTCAACACCACCGCCTGAATAATGCAGCTCCTTTTAAACTCAACCACTATTTTACTTCACATTCCCTCCAACTCTTGCACCATTTCTCTTTTTTTTTAATGGAAACTAATTTGCAATATTTCCACATATTAGATGAAGTCTGTACATGCGGAACAGAGTACACATGGGCAGGGAATTGAGAAGTGCAAATAATTCCCTCATGTGGAAAGGCTGCAATTAACTGGGGATGTCAGCCTTTGTAAAATATAATTGAGTTCAGGACAAAATGAATGTCTCTAATCCAGCCGACAGAGCGCTGTCAATCAGCGTTCTCACATCCCCAAACCGACTGTCATGCTTGTTTACGCGTCTCCTACTACTCCTATTTCTGGACAACATTTCCTTCAGCCGCCTCATTTGACCACAGAGGGGCCTGTCTCTGGACTGTCAGTAGTTATGGACCTCATACTTCCCTCCAGAAGGTTCTATTTCCATTTTTTCTTTTCCAAGTGTTTTTTAGGGAGACAAACTGAGGGGATTAATGAATGTGTCCAAACTGTATATCAGGCTTTATGTACAGACACATACAGCAGACTCAGTTCCGTCTTCAGTTGGGCTCCGTTTTTGTATTCATAGAAAAAGCACCTTTTGATATGTTTCAAATATCAACAGGAAAGCTAGCGATTAGTCTTTCACCCCAATTCTGGGGGCCACGGACGATCACACCTTCACCTGTCTGTCCAATCACAAGGCCTGTTCGTCTCCCTGATGTGTGAATTACCTTTCTCACCATCAGCACCCTCCGAGGAATCCTCACGACATTCTCCTGGAAATGTCAACCATTTTAGACGCTCAAATACTGTCAAACTGTCACCGCGTCGAGATGAGGGTCGACCCTTAAAGCACTACGATAAATGAGTCCACTTACGACACCGTCTTTTTTCGTCCTCTCTAATTTCTCTCCATTAGTGTGCCGCTACTGGCCTGCTTCTGCCTTAATCTCCACCCTCTTTGTTTTAACCCTCTTACTGGGGGGTCAGGGTCTGGGGGTCACGCTTGTCACTTCCACACTACTTCACACAGCCTCGCCAGGTCTGTAACTGTGTGTGTGTGTGTGTGTGTGGGTGTGTTATGAGCAGGCACCGCCTCCCATCCCTTATATCTGTCTCTGTGTGTTTGGGTGGATGGGTGTATAGATGCTTGAACGTGCTGTGTACGTGTTTGGTCGTCAATACTGGATCTGTCTGTGTGTATGTGTATTGGGATGTAATCATGTCTGTAGATGCTTACAGCATGTTTGTGTTTGGGTGTTTTTATGTGTGTGTGTGTGTGTGTGTGTGGTGTGTGGTCTGTGTGTGTGAAAAGCTTTTCGAGGGGGTCTTAAATGACCCTACAAGACACTGAGCCATTCCCAGCATCCTGAGATCAAGATGGATTAATTACAGAGGCTGTGACCAGTAGCTGCTCGCTGTCATGGTTGTTTGTGCAAATGCTGTCCACTAATCATCTGATGTCGGAGGGTGGTCTGTCAGGAAGACCTCATCACTGGGCTGACAGGATGAGGCAGGGCGGAGGAGGACTTCATAGGATTAATTGCTAAGTTGACCCCATGAACGGCGACTGACACTGTCATCTCAGCACTGACAGGAGCCGTATATCCACGGGGATGGAGATTTGATCTAGTGTTTCTTAATCCACTCAACTTGAGTGTTTTCATCCCTCACTGGAAGCGATTTGAATTATTGTGTTATTCCTACTTCTTGTCACTCCGCCCGAAAGCTTAACTATGTTTTGTACATTCCCTTTGATCTAAAGATATGAATATGACGTAGTTTTGTGTTCCTAAAGAAATACGATAAGAAAGGAGGACGTTAGGTCCAACAGTCGTTGTGCTGTGTTTATGGTAGGTCTCTGTAGGAGAGATCCTGCAGACCATAATTCAAACTCACCTCTCCTACACACCCTTGAACAACTTTTCCCTATCACGAACACTACAGACATACATTCATATTCACCAATGAACACCTCTCACTCTAGCAAAAGTGAAAATGTAACCTTTCACATGCACAAGGGAAAATGAAATATGTAAAAAAAATGTATGAACACAATATAATATGTGACAGGTGCTGGTAGATCAGTCCTCAAGTAGGTTAAGGTCATTTCTCAGGTTCTTTTTGGTGTTTGTGAGAGGCATAAGGTGTTCAATGTTAGGTATGAGAGGTGTGTTTGAATTTTGGACAACACAGCCCCTCACATCTCTAACTAACCCTGACTAAAACACTTGTAAACCCTACGATTGTGAGCAACAATTAAGGACTAAGGAATGAAGACTCTAATGTGACAACCAGATATCTCTTTGCTTTACCCCGGCCTTCAACCAAAACTTCTTTGCTGGATGTCACACTCTGGCACGTCACACTGCCTGTTCACAGTCTTTCACCTCTCATTCTAGCGTGTTCTATTTCCGAGCACATTCTGTTGGAGATAACTCGTACTTTCACCTTCTGTTGTCTCAGTTGTTCTTTGAGATCTCAAGCTCCTTTGAGGTTTTCGGCGGAGCTAGCAAATTGAAAATTGATAGGTACACAAACGAAGGAGGATTTGTCTGTGCGATCGTTAGCAACGGAGCTACAATACCGCACAGCACTCGTGCCCATGTATGTGTGTGCGCGTTTGAAGTGCCGTGTTGGTTCTAGTCAGTGAACTAAATCTGTGGGTTTCGATAGAACACACGGCGTCTCGTGAAAGCGCTGAACGCTGGAAGCGATTCTTTCTCCTTTTGTCTTCTTTCAACTGAGAAGTACGCTTTTCACCTGCTAAGAACACCAACCCTGCATGCCATCATCAGGACAGGAACGGTCCATTTCATTCCCCATCAGCAATTCCAGAAGAACACAAAAATCATCCAGGAACATGGATCCCGCAGCCTAGATAGTGGTCCACCCCAAACTAAACCAACAACTTGCTAATGTATTCTAGACAGGAGCAGGGGTGCCTACCATGTTCAGTTGCTTCTGTTCCAGTAATCTGTCCTCCTGTTTGACACCAGGGACCTGTGGAACTCTGCCATCACCAACTGGCCTCCGGTCCACAGTCACTATCCTCTATCACCTGGCATCACTGTTGGGAGTCCTGGAGAGGGTCCAGCACCACTACCATGTTTTGTTCGTTCACCCACAATTTCATAGAGGTCCACGCACGGTAGACTCTGTATGTATGTATGTATGTACATACCGTCAGCTAAACTTTCTTTTTACTGTTTTCTTTATACAATGGTCGTTTCCTCCACGGGCTTTGGCAGGATTTTCTCTGTTTTTGACTGTATGTTTATAGATTGGCACGGGGCTCCATTGAGCTATTTACAGTCTGACTCACTCCCTTTGGAGGTTGTTGTTCTCTTAGTCAAAGCCCAGTATTGACACTAATGGGGTTGGAAGCCATACATGATTTGATCTGTCAGCATCTGTTGCTAAAAAGTAGAGGCATAGAGAAGGGAAGATGGAGTAGGTGTTTGTCTGCATTTCAATGTATCTAGTGTGTGTGTGTGTGTCTGTGTGTATGTGTGAGGGGGCGGTGGGAGGTGCGTGTGTGTGCATGCACGCGTGCGCATGCATACTTGCAAGTTTGCCCATGCCCGGGGACGTGGGTCCGCGGGGCGTCAGCGGGTTTTTTACCACAAATGTCTGAGTGGAGAAATGATGTGCGACAGCAATCACTTTGTATTCCCTGAACTGGTCAGATGGAGCGTGCTTTTCAAAGGAATAACCACCCCGGTGGTACGGCTCTGGCACAAACAAGCCCACTCTGGAGGAAGGGGCCTGCAGTACAGTCCCTAGCAGACAAAAACACTCAGTCATTCTGTCCGTGCTGGCCTGTTGGATTTCAGGTTGAGAACTAATCTAGTGCTGGAGAGGCGGACAACCCGGCTGTCACTAACTCCCTGTCATCCCTTTTTGGTCCAAACACATCCTGCTCGCCTCCCTCCATCCCCTCGTCCACTATCCTCTCTGCTGGGGGGGGGGGGGGTTTCTCTCCCTTTAATATCTCTCTGTAATCAAATCAGATTACAATGGACAGGGCACATATGGCCAGAAAGGGTCCCCCGTTCTGTTCGGGTGCCAAAGGGGGATGTAATCCTCTGGGGGGAGATTGATGGGGCTTGGCTGGGAGATTGAACCCCCCCCCCCCCCTCCTCCTTCCCCCACACCCCCCCCCCCCCCCCCCCATCCCTACCTCCAACCACCCTTAGTTATCAGATGGGCAGGATTTATACCCTAATGCACCCTAATTCCATGCCACAAAGCCCCCCCCCCCCCACACACACACACACACACACACAAACACTCACAAATGCACACGCCCACACGCCCTTTACCCCTCCTGTTGAGAGAGAAAAGAGGAAGATCTCATGGCTCACTGACCCCCAGACTTTATCTACTCATACCATTTTCTTCTCCTTTCTTTCTCCTCGTGTCTGACCGGGGTTTCTTGATATATTGTGTATATATAGATCGGGAGAGATCCTGTGGAAGAAGAAAAAATGGACTTGCGAGGAGATTAGAGCGAGAGGAGTAGAACAACAACAATGTGAGGATTACACTCAGGATTTGTGTGAGGAACACATGATATCCTCCCTCATCCCTTTATCAGATTGGCTGAGATTGAGAGGCAGTGGTGGCTGAGCCAGGAGGGCGGTTGAAGGGAAGGCACTCCTCCAGGAAGATTTGATTGAACTGGGAGAGCAAGGGGTGAGAGCCGACACCAGGACAAGAGCTATGGCTCGCTTGAAAAACATGTTGCAGTTAGATGAGTAAAGGGCCATCCCTCAAAAAGAAATGGTCAATACTCCCTGTCTGCAGCAGTGTGGAGGAGGCACAAAATAACCTTTACAGGCAGAAAACCAATTAATTTGTACCACAATGACTTACAGCAACCGAGGCATAATCAAGCTACCTATTGGCCAGACCATGTGGCATTCTCTATTGTCTGCTGCGGCATTGTACTCATCTCTGTCAGGTAACAGTGAGAGGGTGTGGGTCCAGCACATACCTTCAGACCCCTTCAATCAGACCCCAGTAAAAGCAGTGGGCCATGTCACAGTGCCCCCCCCCCCCCCACACACACACACACCCTCCACCTGCCCACTGTACTGCCGTGCACACTGTCCCCCGCACTGACAATGCTTCCTGGACACGCTGCACCCGCGCCAGCAGGGACAGAGATGGAAGGTGAGGCAGGAGGACAGAGAGAAGAAGTCGCTGACAGCAGGGGAAAGAAACTGAAAGAGAGAGAGGGAGGTAGTGAGAGACAGACGCAGAGGAAAAGAGCATTAACATAGCGGGGAGAAACAGCGAGACTGGAAGTGAGAGCGCGCGCGAGAGAAAGAGTGCGATGACAATAAGCAATAGAGCTCCCGGCGTCTCCCCGCTCCATTCTCCCCAGCTGTCCATTCGGCGGAATGGGAGACAGTAAATACTCGTTTTTTCTTCTTCCAGACGTCATCCTGACCACTACAGCCACAATGGCAATCCTGATGAGGAGCACACGCAATTACTGTCTCTTAATAAAATCTCCCAGTTCCCATTACAGTGGGGCACAATGGGCCTCTCGCCTGCACGCTGATTGAGTTCCTACTCTCTGGGAGTTATAATAGCCAGGCCTACCACTCCTCCGCTCTGAGCCCGGCCACGCTTCTCTCCATCACCGATCTCCTTTCACTCCGCCTGTCCTCCACCCCTACTCCTCGTGCTCACCTTCCTTTCTCTTTCTCTCTTTCTCTCGCTCTCTCTTTCTCTCGCTCTCTCGCTCTCTCTCTCTCTTTCTCTCTCTCTCTCTCTCTCTCTCTCTCTCTCTCTCTCTCTCTCTCTCTCTCTCTCTCTCTCTCTCTCTCTGTCTCTCTTTTGCTCTCTTTTGCTCTCTCTCTCTCTCTCTCTCTCTCTCTCTGTCTCTCTCCCTCTCTCTCTCCCTCTCTCTCTCTCCATCTCTGTCTTTTTATCTGTCTCTGTCTCTCTTCCATCTTACTGTCCCTTCTCACAAAGAACCAAGGTCCCTTAGCTTGCCATTGATCCAGTCAATAAGAAGCTACTGTTCGAGTATTGGTCCACCAAATCCTTGGTACCCACACCTTCTCTTTACAGTGTGGGGTCTTGAGGGATGTGCTGGCTTGATGAGATGGAGGAACTTGGAGGCTCAGTGGCGGACCAAGTGCTCACTCAGGTCCGGTTTGCAAACTCTGGTGAGAAGGCGGGGTGGGCTTTTGAAGTGGTGGAAATTCTGGGAAGTGAAGTGTATTTGGAGAGAGGGATCCTTGATTTTCGGTGGAACTTTGGCTGGATGAGAGGAACTGACTCAGCCCAGGTCGGTCTGTCGTCGTAGGAAAGTGCACTGCTGGAGAGAATGTGCCCCTTTGATCCCACTGGGTTTTCTCTCCTCCTTACGTAAATGGTGGTTTGACATCTTATGAATATAGCATCTGCGCCCTTTACAAATGAGAGGATGGGTAGGGTACGTAGACTTGATTTATTGGAGGTTGGGTTAACCCAGCCAAATGACTTCCATGCTCAGTTCAGTTCCCGCTCTCTGTGCCTTATGTGCACAACCCAAATGTATCCATGAGGTTACTCCCCCCCCCCCCCCCCCCTTTTCTTACTGTGGAAGAAACACTGTCGCACACATTTGGACGTCTGTGGGGGGGTTAACTCAGTGGAGGCCTGTTGCTAGTCTATTAGATCAGCCGCTTCAGAGGAGGAAGCTGTAGCAAATAGCGAAGGTCCCCACTGTGAGTCGAGATAAAGGTCAGCATCTGCTGAGTCATCCGAGTCTTCCTCTCAGCCCCCTTCTCACCTCCGGAACACAAGCTGACACTCCACGTGTGAAAGACACACATCTGCTCATGTCGCACACAGGTCACACATGGAACACGCACGCACACACACACGCCATCAACTGAGTTATGACGGCGGATATTGACCGGGCAACGGGTTTTTTCCCCCCGCGCGCTCACGAGGAGAAAGAAAAGCGAAACGAAATGTGTGAAACGGATGTGAGAAGAAGGCCCCGGAGTCTGATTTGGTTTGTCAGTGCTGCCCTCTTGACTGGTCTCTGTGTCACGAGCCTGGCCCAGTGTGCTGTTTCACTTCACTACCACTACTGAAGTTCTTTCATGTAGGTCAGGGCTCTCCACTCTGACTCTCTCCCCCTTCGCTGCTTCCACAGCCCGTCGCCAGATGATTATGTCAAGATGAATTTCATATGGACGTGTAGACGGGCAACCCTTTGATGTGCGTTGATGGATTGAGTTTCTTATTCCGATTGGATCCGGTCGGTACGCCGGCTCGTCTTGTCACGTGGAAGGCCTGGGTCGGGCTGATACCGCGCTGATAAGGGGCCCGTCGTCAGATCTGTCTGGCGCTACGCTTTATTTCCTTCTGACAAATCCGCTGAAGTTTCCCCCCGTCTCGTCCCCGTCGCTGGCGTGACAGCTGGGAGGAGGGCTCTCCCCTCTCTCACACGATGGGGACAGGCAAGCCCACGATGACGATACTTCCACTGGAAGCCCATCCAAAAAGCCCATCGCCATGTCATGGAGAGGGAGGAAGAAGGGCGGGGTGAGATGGAGGTGTGGACAGAGGCTGAGGTGTTTTTTTTCTCTCATTCTCTGTCTCTCTCTCTCTCTCTTTCTCTCTCTCTCTCTCTCTCTCTCTCTCTCTCTCTCTCTCTCTCTCTCTCTCTCTCTCTCTCAACACACACGCAAACACACAGAGTGGTGTCATCACAGACAGTCGAAGAGCCCGTGTGAGGACTCGCTGTTGCATATGTATGGCGTTGGATGATTGTGGATTAGGAAAGCGTGGAGGCAGGTTGTGAAGTAGAGATCACCTAGATTGTGGAGGGATTTTTTAGCACCCATAAATGAGATACGGGGACACACAGTCGGAGATAAGAACCTGGCTATAAAAAAAATGGGTCAATTGTTCTGCGGGTTTAGCCGTGATTACGGCAGATTAAGTTCTGCCGGTGAACAACAATGACAAACTCAGACTGTGCCATTGTACTTAGTCTCTCCCTGTCAGCTCTTCTGATCCCCGTCCTGTACTTTAAACAGAATGATGTCTTTCATGTCGAGTGGGACTCTTGTGTAGCTCTGCCTGCCTGTCAGCCTGGCAACTCAGTCTGGAACGAAACCCAACACAGAGAGTAATTCCACACACCAGCCCCGGCCAAAGACAATCCCAGAGAACCACGGTGTGATTGTGTGATTGTTTTTCGCCCCCTCTGTCCTCCTTCTTTCCCTCCGCCGGCTTCTTCTGCGGATTGATTGGAGGAGGGGTACACAGGCCAGGGGGATCAATCGGCGAGAGTGTGTTTCCAGTATTTGAGGAGGAGATGGGGCTGGGGCTAGGAACCAGGGCGTGCTGCCTCCTTTGATCTAGGGAGGATTAACACCCGACTGGGCGAGCGCAGCTATCCGAGGCTCCCCCAGCAGCACACAGGGGGAATGGCCTTGGCCCCTGCTCAGGGTGTGGCCAGTGCGGGGGCTTGGGGGACTGGGGGCTGGGGGTGGATAGGGGCAAGGAGGTATGAGTCACCACACAGTCTGCCCCCCCCCCCCACATGCTTTGATCAAGCCGTTGGTTGTTCTGTGTTTTTTCCTCGCAAATCCTGATTTGAATCTCTTCTGAGTAATGGGGGCTGCCTTTGTTGTGAATGAAACTGTAGAATAACGTCCCGACAATCATCTTGCTGCTTTGCCTTGTTTCTGACGAAACATGTTTGGTTTGTTGTCAGGGATTTGTGGATCTTTATAGGACTATGTGTTTTACATTTGTTGTAATTTTACGGCCTCAATAATTTTACTGCAAGAAAGGAATCGAAAAATCAGAGACTGCCATTTTTTGACAGTGTATCTTCTTTCTACATAAAATAATGTATGCACATCAGTAAGACTGTCTTTGAATTCACGACATCTCTCTAGACAGCCGTTTGAAGGAAGTCCTAAAAACAACTGAAATAAATTTGAAACCGGCCTTTTAATAATTAAAGGGGATTTGTGAGAGAAAACATTTTTGTGGGGCTGATAAGAAGGAAGGCTTTGATAACAGCCTGGAAGCTTCATGAAAGTTTTAGAAGCTGGGGAAGTAATTGACATTTTCACAATTTGGCAGTCAAAGCCCTACTATGTGTTGTGCGAGTGGACTCCATCTGTGTGGTCCATCTCTTCTGTTCTCTTTTTCTCTGTCTTGCTCTTTGACTGTCAGTCTTTTTCTCTCTCTCTTTGTCTCTCAACCCCCACTCCCCAGACTGAATTGTAAATCTGATCAGTTTTTATAGATTTATTATTCAGCTCTGTTGCAAAATTCAGTTAATTGAATCTTCTATGGAATATCTATCACCTCTGAATGCAGCCGATTCTCAGACCAGTGCAGGCCATCTTATACCCATGTCCCTTGTTGCATAGAGTGCACAACATAAAGCATTGTAGACCAGTGGATTTATACACACATCTGTGTGATTTATCCCCAGTAGGCTACGACACACACTTTGAGGCACTCTAGGTGATGAGGCAGAGTAGCAGGTACTTACTTCCTCAGGCCTGGGGCGGAAGGATACAAACGGTGTCAAAGGAAAGGTGTTATTTGCACGGATGTAGTGACCTGGGGGCATGTTAGGCTGTTTTGAAATGACTCAGCCGCTAGCTTGTTAACGCTCTTAACCCTTGCGGTCTATTTACATGTGGTTTGGGGGGTAGAAAAGTGTGCATAGGTGGAGAAAATAACAAAATGTCTGCTGTGTGCTTTATATGCTCTGTTTTCCTCCTATTTGGACCTGTTGATTCAACATCACAACAAGAAACCTCCTATCTCCTGCTTTTGTCGCACTCTTGTAGCATGTGAAACTGCAAAATAGTGGCGGGAACATACGGAATGATATTCCATACAAATGTAGCAAAATACATAATTTTGCTACACTTCCAAAATTCACTACTTTCCCATGCTATTTTCCAACACTCCACGAGAAATTGGTGGTTATTTTACTGAAACCATCATGGCTGTATTTTCTGAAAGCACCAATAGTGTTGAGGGAACTGCGAACATTGGTTCAGTAACAAAAATATGATCTCCACACAAGGGTCAAAAGTATACCGCAAAAATAGTATGCTTTCTCCCAACTGTATCAACCCAGAATGGCGCGGTGTAGCACAGGTATATGGATCTGCAGTACAATACAGAGACTCAGAAGGAGACGATAGGAATGGTGAGATATGGTGCAGGATGTCCAACCATGCATCTATAAGTCAAGCTCTAATCAGTCTGCTGTAGGGGTAAGGTCCAGACAGTGTCTTCTTTGTACGGTACCTGTATAGAATTGGCCCGTCAGTGGGTTCGCTGGCTCTCTGTGTTGATTGGCTAGCTTGTGGGCGGCTGAGCACACACAGATAGCAGAGGGAGGAGCTGTTAAATAGACAGTCGTAGCCCGGGGCTGGAGCTGTGGTCTCTCCTGATTGTTCTCTCCAGGAGAGCCCTGCATGAGAGACAGGAAACCCAGGCACACACACACACGTTCACACACACACACACACACACACAAGTTCACACTCATGCACGCGCATGCACATGTATACCCCACGTGTACACATACAAACACACGGTTGTGCCCTATCCACCTGCTCATCTGGTACTAGAGAATCTGTTCAAGGTCTTTCGAGACCTTCTACCTGCCGGAGAAAAACCCGTACCATCAAGTTGAAACCATCAGAGACCAACAATGTCAATGTGCAATGTGCTTCAATAAATCATGGATCACTGTGGACAGGTTTGATTGACTTCTCGCTTCAAGCCTCCTTGACATATTTATACACACAATATGGTGGCCTAAAGGGGGTTTATTGAGCTACCAATAATTCCTGCAGACCATAAATTAAGGATCACAACCATGTGTATTAAACAATCGTTCCTCTTGAGAAAGAGGGAGGCAGGTCTTTTCTTCCGTACGATATTCCCTTCATCTTACCACCCTTTTCTCCTACCTTTCTTTGTGTCCCCCCTCTCACCGACGCACACTTCGGAAAACTCTGTGACATTTTTTTCTTTATCACCAAGGGGATATGTCTGGCCCTTTCACCCCTCCGTTCCTGCCTTCCAGTCCTGCCTTCCTCTTTTACCTGCTAGACAACCCAAAGGCAGACGTTGTCATCTCCCATGCTTTCAACTGCCTGTCACATTCTCGACCTGCTCCTCTCTCTGAAGTTTCATATCCCTCCTCTCTCTCTCTCTCTCTCTCTCTCTTCCTCTCTCTCTCTCTCTCTCTCTTCCTCTCTCTCTCTCTGTCTCTCTTTCTCTCTTTCACTCACTCTCTCTCTCTCTCTCTGACTCACTCTCTCTCTCTCTCTCTCTCTCTCTCTCTCTCTCTCTCTCTCTCTGTCTCTCTCTCTCTTTCTCTCACTCACTCTCTCTCTCTTTCTATCTCTCTCTCTTTCTCTCACTCACTCTCTCTTTCTATCGCTTTCTATCTCTCTCTCTCGAAATACCGTCTGTATACCCTGCTCTCCTCACCCTCCAGGTTCTAAAGAAGACTGGGAGTCACAGTGTGGAGATGTCAGATTTCAGCGGCTGTGGAGGGAGAGAGGGGGAAAGAGAGAGGAAGAGAGCGAGTGGGGAGCGGGGGGGGGGAGAGAGAGGAAGGAGAGGAGAGACAGAAAGAGAGAAGCAGAGAAAGAGAGCTTGAAAGAGAGCCGTCGAGAAAGTGAGGGAGATAGAAAGGTAGAAAGAGGCAGAGGGGGAGTGCAAGAGGGAAACGGCCAGGGAGAGAAAAAGAGGAGGACGGAGCGAGAGAGAGAAAGAGAGAGAGAGAGAGAGAGAGAGAGAGAGAGAGAGAGAGAGAGAGAGAGAGAGAGAGAGAGAGAGAAAGAGAGAGAAGCAGAGGGAGACAACCACACAGGGGTCATGGGGAGAAGGAAGCCGATCAGGTGCTGAATGAAGGGTGCTGCAGCTATGGAGGTCTTATTATCAAAAGCTCCCTTTATTGATTTTGTCTAACCTGAAACACGACCACGGAGGAACCTTCCATCGTCCTATGGATTAGAATTGATCGCCTTGAGGGGCTCTTGTCCTGTAAATATTTGCAAAGCCCATTGATTCCATTAGTGTCTGGCCAGTTATTTGTGGCCATGGCATCCATGGCTGTGTTCTCAGCAGCAGGCTGATGCTCCCAGCCCATGGTTTACACCCAGCATTAAGGCTTGTCCACACGCTCCACACCATGTGAATGACCTGTCCTTGCTGCCATTGTAATGCAAATGGTCAACCATTCGATTTCCATGGGCCTCCTTGTGGAAAGATCCCTTTCAGACTCTTGATTAAATGGCCCCCATTCATTCTCATTACTTGATGCATTCATCTTTGGAGGACGTATTGATATACATACTCAATTTATCGCCACACGTATCCTCTCCTGGTCTGGAGGGGGCCATGCACATGGAGATGGTGTGTGTAAGTGACTTCTGGTTGTTAGGGGGAGAGGCAGGGGAGGTGAGTGACTCCTGGTTGTTAGGGGGAGAGGCAGGGGAGGTGAGCGACTCCTGGTTGTTAGGGGGAGAGGCAGGGGAGGTGAGTGACTCCTGGTTGTTAGGGGGAGAGGCAGGGGAGGTGAGTGACTCCTGGTTGTTAGGGGGAGAGGCAGGGGAGGTGAGTGACTCCTGGTTGTTAGGGGGAGAGGCAGGGGAGGTGAGTGACTCCTGGTTGTTAGGGGGAGAGGCAGGGGAGGTGAGTGACTCCTGGTTGTTAGGGGGAGAGGCAGGGGAGGTGAGTGACTCCTGGTTGTTAGGGTAGGGGAGTGGAGGTGCTGGCGGAGGCCAGGTTAGGTAAGCACTTTAACAGCAGCGCTCTTTAAGCTCTCAACGGGGAATGGTGGTGGTAACCACACAGTGTGGATATTTCAATTAGGATGGAGGTACAAGGGGTGGGGGGTTGCTGGTGCTTGGAATGCGATGCTTAAGAGCACAGGGGAGCCAGGAAGACCTATGCTTCAATGCTTCCGCCCCCCGCTCCCCCCTCCCCACCCGCTCCCCTTACACACACACCCTTCGCCTCCCCTCCCATGTTGTCTCGGAAACACAAAGGCTATTTTCAAACAGCAAACCCGGGGAGACGCACTGTGGGAACAGCAGCTCTGTACGCCTAAAAGCCTTCATGACTTTTTAATCTGTGGCTCTGTGGCCCCGCTGTCCGGCGGTTGGAGAGTGCAGCCCGCGCTCCCGTCCACGCACAGATCAAACCCCCCCCCCCCCCATCCAGCCCTGTCAGAGCAGTCAGCCATGCGGGAGAGCTGTGGTCGACAGTGGTGGATGGCAGGGGGAAAGCAGGAGAGATGGAGAGAGTTGTGCTCGAGAAGGTTGGAGGAAGGTTGGAGAAGGACAAGAGGAATGGCTATGAGGCGAGAGAGAACAGCCGACAGCCGAGAGAAAATGTGTCTGTGCTCAAATGCTTATGTTTGAAAAACTCCAATTGTAAAAATTGAGCGTTAGGAAAAGAATGAGGAAACTCAGTGAGGAGGGAAAAGCCTACGCGTTCTTTTGCACTAGCCGACTACAAACGCTTGCGAGAAAATGCCAAGCGTATGAGCGAACAGGACATCGATACAGCCTCATACAGCCTTTCTTTGGAACCGACATGAATACGTTTCCCCAACAATGAGAGTGAGACGCGAGGAGATGGCAGATTAGTCACTGAAACAGAGCTCGCGGCCGAGCTGGGCTGATGTTGTGAGGCTGCCTCTCAAAACTGCAGTGACTGTCTGGAGGGGAAGGAGTCTCGAGAGAAACACAGATCCTCCCACACACTGATCAGAGAGAAGAGGTGAAGCACCACACACACACACACACACGTAGGATAAACATGGTGCAAGGTTAGCTTGCTCATTAGTGATGCCCTGTTGACCAGTTGGTAATGATCTCCCCAGTTGAAGGGAAGAACCTGATGATAGACTTTGATCTGTCTGTCATTAAGAGCTATACCGATCATGCTGACTTCATACCGGGAAAGAACTCGCATATTAGTTAAAGAGCTGCACTAGATGGGCAGGTGCACACACACACACACACACACACACTAATGCACACTCTTACACCCTCACACGTGTGCCCACACTTTCACACACTCACATTTACACACATGTTCACACACATACCAACACAAACACACACACACAGAGAGAGTGGCACAGTAAAAGCTCTCCAAAGCATGACAGAGATTAAACATGTCATGTACTCACTCTGGTGAAAAATAAGTAATAAATAAAACAGATGATTTATTAATATCTGGAGTTGTAATCCCATGCATTATATGTGTATTAAAGCACATTACTTACCATGTCGTGTCTGTGTTTAAGTGCTTCTAATCAAATTCGTAAGTGCTTAGGGCCATTTCAAAGCTGCATCACATCGTCAAGCCCAATCTTGTCAGTGTCCCACTAATGGGGCTGATGCAAATATGTTCATTTGTGAATTCCTCTTCCAATTTATTCTTCTCATATTGTAGATGGAGATTATCTGGGGATTATGAGGTTTTGAAAAAAAAAAAAAAGTACCAGCATTTGATGTGTATTTACTCACGGCTTAGAGATGCAGAAATATGGAATGAGGTCCCAGCATGTGTGGAAATGATGTGAACATCTCAGTGGTCCCTTCTCCATATGGGCTCCTGTCAGCTTGTCATTTACGGATATTCATTTCCAAAAGTGGAAATTTAACAGACGTTTACAATGCAAATCACAGGCCATAACTCTGAACAGTGTGGAGAGCTGCATTAAGCCTTCACTCAGTCCACTGCCTAGCTGCCAGAAACAGAATTCGCTATTCCCCTTGAGTGTTACTGGTTATTTCAAAGCATGATTGTAGTTGCAATGATGGACACCAGCTATTTGAATGTTCTGAGAGTAAGGAAAGTTCTGAGTTGTAAATTGCGCTAAAATAAAAAAAAAGATTGCTTTCACATGTCAAGAGGCAGTCAGCACAGTGAACATTTCAATACTGAGTGAATGTATTAAGGAAGGAGGGGATGGTCTTCTCATCTAAATTTATGTAATTTATAACGATAACCTCCAGGATACGCACGCAGCACCTGCCATTGTGTGAGAACCAAAACTGCTGTGCCTGGATGGAATTGTTCTCTCCTTTTTTTAAGGGGCTTTTGCATATTTATAAGAGCACGTCGAAAAATAGAGCTAACCTTGATTTTCGCGTTCACAAATTCACCCCTACTTTACACCTCGCAGTACTGAGCTTCCAATCTTCTCGCATGTAAATTGGGGCTGGTGAGAGCAGGGTTGCAGGCATAAATCTAAGATGGGACAGGGGTGGATTTCCCCTTTAGCAAGGTTCTTCCTCTCTTCTCTACCTGGAGCACGGGGACTAAAACACCCTCTCCTGCATCGTGACTCTAATGTTAGAAGGGGGGGGGGGGGTGGTGGAAACGACACACATTTCAGTTGAAATTAAAGAATTCAAATGAGCAAAACATCCCTTGGATCCAGCCATGGTGTCCAGATTGGGGTTTGTAACAGTCATTAACGGCTGACTCTGATCGAAGAGGTGTTTGTTTGTCACAAGGCAGGCTGTCATTCTCCTCCAGATGCTGTGCAGCAACAGACTTTGCCTTTTCACCTTTGTCAGCTACAGGGAGGATAGGACACCTGTTTTAGAGGGAGTGAGCCAAATGAACAAAGTGTGCCGCTTAGTTTTGAGCCACATTGACTGAATACATCTGCAGGCTTCGGGTATGAAATGGTATGGCCTGTTAACCCTGAACACTGGTAGAAACATCATGTTGGTGTATGTTCCTGATGACATGTCACAGCTGCATGAACAAGGTTCCTGGAAGTTCTCAACTTTGTATTGACATTTTGAACGAGTCAGTGCTGGTCTGATGGAAATCAGTCAAATGGTTTGGTAGTCTTGGTAGTTTGGTACTCCTATGAACAAAGTGCTCTGCAAAGTGCTCTGCAATCATCTGATTGGATCATGGGTTTTTATAAAAAAAAATGATGTCTGAATAAAGACATTGGGTTAAAGTCTGTTGGAATAATGCGTAGGATAAGAATATCATATGAATTTCTTTTTTTTGTTACATGTGACATTATGAACAGTATATCACCAAAAACACTTTGAAATTATGTCTATCTAACTTCAAAAACGTACATTTCTATTATGCTTCTTAGCTCATGACATCTATGCTTTGCTCTCTAGTTGATTCAGTTAAGCATAATAGACTATGCAAGTTATAGGACTTAACAAATCAACTTTATTTGAGTGCAACTTTCAAGAAAATCAATTCATTTAGATCAAGGAACCTATGCAACCTATGCATTAAAAGTGACTTTTGCCTATCGCATCCACTGTGTCACTTCATGTCGTGTTGCCGACTGAATAAAATGGAAAAAGAAC